>NC_047153.1:10926211-11068711 GCF_009819705.1 Hippoglossus hippoglossus
TCACTTTCTTCTGCTGCTGTGTCATTTGTGAATTTCCTCTACGGAGGATAAATAAAGGTTATCTTATCTTAGCCTAAATACATCAACATATGCAAGAAATTAATTTTGTTATCATTTTATTTGGTGCGATTCTATCATTGTGAGGACATTATTATTTTTTATGATGTTTTGTAATCAAATTGTAAATCCCTCCATTAACCTTGACAGTCCTCACAGCAGGTGAAGAGGGTAAAGTTGTCAGGGTTAAGTGAGGCAGATGGACCCGGGATGCAGAGTTTAAACTAAAGAGTCTTTTTAATGAAAAGTCTTTAACAGAAAAATAACAAACGCAGGAATCTCAAAAATCAAAACTGCAAAAACAAAAGCAAACGGGTGAAAACACAGGAGGCTTACACAGGAGAAGAGGACGGGAGCTCAGGAGACACGGGATACAGAAACACAGGAGATCAGGACAGGACATAATGAAGAAACAGAAAACACTCTTAATAAAGAAGAGGACAAAATAAACACTCCGAATACCAAAACCCTTACAGAGTCTGTCAGGGTTTGGTGAGGTTGGTTGTATGACTTTGGCAGAACTCTTGATAAGAAGCTTTGAGCTTCTTCAGATCTTCTTGGAGAACGTTCTTCTTCTTCTCCTCCTGGAGCTCGGTGTTCAACTTCTCCTAGTTGGTCGTATGACTTTGGCAGAACTCTTGATAAGAAGCTTTGAGCTTCTTCAGCTCTTCTTGGAGAACGTTCTTCTTGTTCTTCTCCTCCTGGAGCTTGGTGTTGAACTTCTCCCGGTTGGTTGTATGACTTTGGCAGACTTCGTGATAAGAAGCTTTGAGCTTCTTCAGCTCTTCTTTGAGAACGTTCTTCTTCTTCTTCTCGTCCTGGAGCTCGGTGTTGAACTTCTGCTGGTTGGTTACATGACCTTGGCAGACCTTGTGATGACAAGCTTTGAGCTTCTCGAGCTCTTCTTGGAGAACATTCTTCTTCTTCTTCTCCTCCTGGAGCTCGGTGTTGAACTTCTCCTGCTTGGTTGAATGACTTTGGCAGACCTTGTGATAAGAAGCTTTTAGTTTCTTCAGCTCTTCTTGGAGAACGATCTTCTTCTTCTTATACTCCTGGACCTTTCCATTGAACTTCTCCTGGTTGGTTGTATGACTTTGGCAGACCTTGTGATAAGAAGCTTTGAGCTTCTTCAGCTCTTCTTGGAGAACGTTCTTCTTCTTCTTCTCGTCCTGGAGCTCGGTGTTGAACTTCTGCTGGTTGGTTACATGACCTTGGCAGACCTTGTGATGACAAGCTTTGAGCTTCTCGAACTCTTCTTGGAGAACATTCTTCTTCTTCTTCTCCTCCTGGAGCTCGGTGTTGAACTTCTCCTGGTTGGTTGTATGACTTTGGCAGACCTTGTGATAAGAAGCTTTGAGCTTCTTCAGCTCTTCTTGGAGAACGTTCTTCTTCTTCTTCTCGTCCTGGAGCTCGGTGTTGAACTTCTGCTGGTTGGTTACATGACCTTGGCAGACCTTGTGATGACAAGCTTTGAGCTTCTCGAACTCTTCTTGGAGAAAATTCTTCTTCTTCTTCTCCTCCTGGAGCTCGGTGTTGAACTTCTCCTGGTTGGTTGTATGACTTTGGCAGACCTTGTGATAAGAAGCTTTTAGTTTCTTCAGCTCTTCTTTGAGAACGTTCTTCTTCTTCTTCTCGTCCTGGAGCTCGGTGTTGAACTTCTGCTGGTTGGTTACATGACCTTGGCAGACCTTGTGATGACAAGCTTTGAGCTTCTCGAGCTCTTCTTGGTGAACATTCTTCTTCTTCTTCTCCTCCTGGAGCTCGGTGTTGAACTTCTCCTGGTTGGTTGTATGACTTTGGCAGACCTTGTGATAAGAAGCTTTTAGTTTCTTCAGCTCTTCTTGGAGAACGATCTTCTTCTTCTTATCCTCCTGGAGCTTGCCATTGAACTTCTCCTGGTTGGTTGTATGACTTTGGCAGAACTCTTGATAAGAACCTTTGAGCGTCTTCAGATCTTTTTGGAGATAGTTGTTCTTCTTCTTCTCCTCCTGGAGCTCTGTGTTCAACTTCTCCTGGTTGGTTGTATTACTTTGGCAGACCTCATGATAAGAAGTTTTGAGATTATTCAGCTCTTCTTGGAGAACGATCTTCTTCTTCTTAACCTCCTGGATCTCGGTGTTGAACTTCTCCTGGTTGGTTGTGTGACTTTGGCAGACCTTGTGATAAGAAGCTTTGAGCTTCTTCAGCTCTTCTTGGAGAACGATCTTCTTCTTCTTATCCTCCTGGAGCTCGGTGTTGAACTTCTCCTGGTTGGTTGTATGACTTTGGCAGACCTCGTTATAAGAAGCTTTGAGCTTCTTCAGCTCTTCTTGGAGAACGTTCTTCTTGTTCTTCTCCTCCTGGAGCTCGGTGTTGAACTTCACCTGGTTGCTTGTATGACTTTGGCAGACCTCATGATAAGAAGTTTTGAGATTCTTCAGCTCTTCTTGGAGAACGATCTTCTTCTTCTTCTCCTCCTGGAGCTCGCCATTGAACTTCCCCCTGTTGGTTGTATGACTTTGGCAGACCTCGTGATAAGAAGCTTTGAGCTTCTTCAGCTCTTCTTGGAGAACGATCTTCTTCTTCTTCTCCTCCTGAAGCTCGCCATTGAACGTCTCCTGGTTGGTTGTATGACTTTGGCAGACTTCTTGATAAGAAGCTTTGAGCTTCTTCAGCTCTTTTTGGAGAACGTTCTTCTTCTTCTTTTCCTCCTGGAGCTCGGTGTTGAAGTTCTCCTGGCTGGTTGTATGAGTTTGGCAGACCTCATGATAAGAAGCTTTGAACGTCTCCAGCTCTTCTTGGAGAATGTTCTTCTTCTTCTTCTCATCCTGGAGCTCGGTGTTGAACTTCTCCTGGTTGCTTGTATGAGTTTGGCAGACCTCGTAATGAAAAGCTTTGAGCTTCTTCAGCTCTTCTTGGAGAACGTTCTTCTGCTTCTGTTCCTCTTGTAGCTCGCTGTTGAAGTTCTCTTGGTTGGTTGTATGACTTTGGCAGACTTCTTGATAAGAAGCTTTGAGCTTCTTCAGCTCTTCTTGGAGAACGTTATTCTTCTTTTTCTCCTCCTGAAGCTCTGTGTTTAACTTCTCCTGGTTGGTTGTATGAGTTTGGCACACTTCATGATAAGAAGCATTGAGCTTCTTCAGCTCTTCTTGGAGAACGTTCTTCTGCTTCTTTTCCTCCTGTAGCTCGCTGTTGAAGTTCTCTTGGTTGGTTGTATGACTTTGGCAGACTCCTTGATAAGAAGCTTTGAGCTTCTTCAGCTCTTCTTGGATAATGTTCTTCTTCTTCTTCTCCTCCTTAAGCTCGGTGTTCAACTTCTCCTGGTTGGTTGTATGAGTTTGGCACACTTCATGATAAGAAGCATTGAGCATCTCCAGCTCTTCTTGGAGAACGTTCTTCTTCTTCTTTTCCTCCTGGAGCTCGGTGTTGAACTTCTCCTGGTTGCTTGTATGAGTTTGGAAGACTTCTTGATAAGCAGCTTTGAGCTTCTTCAGCTCTTCTTGGAGAACGTTCTTCTTCTTCTTCTCCTCCTGAAGCTCGGTGTTCAACTTCTCCTGGTTGGTTGTATGAGTTTGGCACACTTCATGATAAGAAGCATGGAGCGTCTCCAGCTCTTCTTGGAAAACGTTCTTCTTCTTCTTCTCCTCCTGGAGTTCGGTGTTGAACTTCTCCTGGTTGTTTGCATGACTATGGCAGACCTCATGATAAGAAGCTTTGAGCTTCTTCAGCTCTTCTCGGAGATCGTTCTTCTTATTCTTCTCCTCCTGGAGCTCGGTGTTGAACTTCTCCTGGTTGGTTGTATGACTTTGGCAGACCTCGTGATAAGAAGCTTTGAGCTTCTTCAGCTCTTCTTGGAGAACGTTCTTCTTATTCTTCTCCTTTTGGAGCTCGGTGTTGAACCTCTCCTGGTTGGTTGTATGACTTTGGCAGACTTCGTGATAAGAAGCTTTGAGCTTCTTCAACTCTTCTTGGAGAACGTTCTTCTTATTCTTCTCCTCCTGGAGCTCGGTGTTGAAGTTCTCCTGGTTGGTTGTATGAGTTTGGCAGACTTCATGATAAGAAGCTTTGAGCGTCTCCAGCTCTTCTTGGAGAATGTTCTTCTTCTTCTTCTCATCCTGGAGCTCGGTGTTGAACTTCTCCTGGTTGGTTGTATGAGTTTGGCACACTTCATGATAAGAAGCATTGAGCTTCTTCAGCTCTTCTTGGAGAACGTTCTTCTGCTTCTTTTCCTCCTGTAGCTCGCTGTTGAAGTTCTCTTGGTTGGTTGTATGACTTTGGCAGACTCCTTGATAAGAAGCTTTGAGCTTCTTCAGCTCTTCTTGGATAATGTTCTTCTTCTTCTTCTCCTCCTTAAGCTCGGTGTTCAACTTCTCCTGGTTGGTTGTATGAGTTTGGCACACTTCATGATAAGAAGCATTGAGCATCTCCAGCTCTTCTTGGAGAACGTTCTTCTTCTTCTTCTCCTCCTGGAGTTCGGTGTTGAACTTCTCCTGGTTGTTTGCATGACTATGGCAGACCTCATGATAAGAAGCTTTGAGCTTCTTCAGCTCTTCTCGGAGATCGTTCTTCTTATTCTTCTCCTCCTGGAGCTCGGTGTTGAACTTCTCCTGGTTGGTTGTATGACTTTGGCAGACCTCATGATAAGAAGCTTTGAGCTTCTTCAGCTCTTCTTGGAGAACGATCTTCTGCTTATTTTCCTCCTGTAACTCGCTGTTGAAGTTTTCTTGGTTGGTTGTATGACTTTGGCAGACTCCTTGATAAGAAGCTTTGAGCGTCTCCAGCTCTTCTTGGAAAACGTTCTTCTTCTTCTTCTCCTCCTGGAGTTTGGTGTTGAACTTCTCCTGGTTGCTTGTATGAGTTTGGCAGACCTCGTAATGAAAAGCTTTGAGCTTCTTCAGCTCTTCTTGGAGAACGTTCTTCTGCTTCTTTTCCTCCTGTAGCTCGCTGTTGAAGTTCTCTTGGTTGGTTGTATGACTTTGGCAGACTCCTTGATAAGAAGCTTTGAGCGTCTCCAGCTCTTCTTGGAAAACGTTCTTCTTCTTCTTCTCCTCCTGGAGTTTGGTGTTGAACTTCTCCTGGTTGTTTGCATGACTATGGCAGACCTCATGATAAGAAGCTTTGAGCTTCTTCAGCTCTTCTCGGAGAACGTTCTTCTTCTTCTTCTCCTCCTTAAGCTCGGTGTTCAACTTCTCCTGGTTGGTTGTATGAGTTTGGCACACTTCATGATAAGAAGCATTGAGCATCTCCAGCTCTTCTTGGAGAACGTTCTTCTTCTTCTTTTCCTCCTGGAGCTCGGTGTTGAACTTCTCCTGGTTGCTTGTATGAGTTTGGAAGACTTCTTGATAAGCAGCTTTGAGCTTCTTCAGCTCTTCTTGGAGAACGTTCTTCTTCTTCTTCTCCTCCTGAAGCTCGGTGTTCAACTTCTCCTGGTTGGTTGTATGAGTTTGGCACACTTCATGATAAGAAGCATGGAGCGTCTCCAGCTCTTCTTGGAAAACGTTCTTCTTCTTCTTCTCCTCCTGGAGTTCGGTGTTGAACTTCTCCTGGTTGTTTGCATGACTATGGCAGACCTCATGATAAGAAGCTTTGAGCTTCTTCAGCTCTTCTCGGAGATCGTTCTTCTTATTCTTCTCCTCCTGGAGCTCGGTGTTGAACTTCTCCTGGTTGGTTGTATGACTTTGGCAGACCTCGTGATAAGAAGCTTTGAGCTTCTTCAGCTCTTCTTGGAGAACGTTCTTCTTATTCTTCTCCTCCTGGAGCTCGGTGTTGAACCTCTCCTGGTTGGTTGTATGACTTTGGCAGACTTCGTGATAAGAAGCTTTGAGCTTCTTCAACTCTTCTTGGAGAACGTTCTTCTTATTCTTCTCCTCCTGGAGCTCGGTGTTGAAGTTCTCCTGGTTGGTTGTATGAGTTTGGCAGACTTCATGATAAGAAGCTTTGAGCGTCTCCAGCTCTTCTTGGAGAATGTTCTTCTTCTTCTTCTCATCCTGGAGCTCGGTGTTGAACTTCTCCTGGTTGGTTGTATGAGTTTGGCACACTTCATGATAAGAAGCATGGAGCGTCTCCAGCTCTTCTTGGAAAACGTTCTTCTTCTTCTTCTCCTCCTGGAGTTCGGTGTTGAACTTCTCCTGGTTGTTTGCATGACTATGGCAGACCTCATGATAAGAAGCTTTGAGCTTCTTCAGCTCTTCTCGGAGATCGTTCTTCTTATTCTTCTCCTCCTGGAGCTCGGTGTTGAACTTCTCCTGGTTGGTTGTATGACTTTGGCAGACCTCATGATAAGAAGCTTTGAGCTTCTTCAGCTCTTCTTGGAGAACGATCTTCTGCTTATTTTCCTCCTGTAACTCGCTGTTGAAGTTTTCTTGGTTGGTTGTATGACTTTTGCAGACCTCGTGATAAGAAGCTTTGAGCTTCTTCAGCTCTTCTTGGAGAACGTTCTTCTTATTCTTCTCCTCCTGTAGCTCGGTGTTGAAGTTCTCCTGGCTGGTTGTATGAGTTTGGCAGACTTCATGATAAGAAGCTTTGAGCGTCTCCAGCTCTTCTTGGAGAATGTTCTTCTTCTTCTTCTCATCCTGGAGCTCGGTGTTGAACTTCTCCTGGTTGCTTGTATGAGTTTGGCAGACCTCGTAATGAAAAGCTTTGAGCTTCTTCAGCTCTTCTTGGAGAACGTTCTTCTGCTTCTTTTCCTCCTGTAGCTCGCTGTTGAAGTTCTCTTGGTTGGTTGTATGACTTTGGCAGACTCCTTGATAAGAAGCTTTGAGCTTCTTCAGCTCTTCTTGGATAATGTTCTTCTTCTTCTTCTCCTCCTTAAGCTCGGTGTTCAACTTCTCCTGGTTGGTTGTATGAGTTTGGCACACTTCATGATAAGAAGCATTGAGCATCTCCAGCTCTTCTAGGAGAACGTTCTTCTTCTTCTTTTCCTCCTGGAGCTCGGTGTTGAACTTCTCCTGGTTGCTTGTATGAGTTTGGAAGACTTCTTGATAAGCAGCTTTGAGCTTCTTCAGCTCTTCTTGGAGAACGTTCTTCTTCTTCTTCTCCTCCTGAAGCTCGGTGTTCAACTTCTCCTGGTTGGTTGTATGAGTTTGGCACACTTCATGATAAGAAGCATGGAGCGTCTCCAGCTCTTCTTGGAAAACGTTCTTCTTCTTCTTCTCCTCCTGGAGTTCGGTGTTGAACTTCTCCTGGTTGTTTGCATGACTATGGCAGACCTCATGATAAGAAGCTTTGAGCTTCTTCAGCTCTTCTCGGAGATCGTTCTTCTTATTCTTCTCCTCCTGGAGCTCGGTGTTGAACTTCTCCTGGTTGGTTGTATGACTTTGGCAGACCTCATGATAAGAAGCTTTGAGCTTCTTCAGCTCTCCTTGGAGAACGATCTTCTGCTTATTTTCCTCCTGTAACTCGCTGTTGAAGTTTTCTTGGTTGGTTGTATGACTTTTGCAGACCTCGTGATAAGAAGCTTTGAGCTTCTTCAGCTCTTCTTGGAGAACGTTCTTCTTATTCTTCTCCTCCTGGAGCTCGGTGTTGAAGTTCTCCTGGCTGGTTGTATGAGTTTGGCAGACTTCATGATAAGAAGCTTTGAGCGTCTCCAGCTCTTCTTGGACAATGTTCTTCTTCTTCTTCTCATCCTGGAGCTCGGTGTTGAACTTCTCCTGGTTGCTTGTATGAGTTTGGCAGACCTCGTAATGAAAAGCTTTGAGCTTCTTCAGCTCTTCTTGGAGAACGTTCTTCTGCTTCTTTTCCTCCTGTAGCTCGCTGTTGAAGTTCTCTTGGTTGGTTGTATGACTTTGGCAGACTCCTTGATAAGAAGCTTTGAGCTTCTTCAGCTCTTCTTGGATAATGTTCTTCTTCTTCTTCTCCTCCTTAAGCTCGGTGTTCAACCTCTCCTGGTTGGTTGTATGAGTTTGGCACACTTCATGATAAGAAGCATTGAGCATCTCCAGCTCTTCTTGGAGAACGTTCTTCTTCTTCTTTTCCTCCTGGAGCTCGGTGTTGAACTTCTCCTGGTTGCTTGTATGAGTTTGGAAGACTTCTTGATAAGCAGCTTTGAGCTTCTTCAGCTCTTCTTGGAGAACGTTCTTCTTCTTCTTCTCCTCCTGAAGCTCGGTGTTCAACTTCTCCTGGTTGGTTGTATGAGTTTGGTACACTTCATGATAAGAAGCATGGAGCGTCTCCAGCTCTTCTTGGAAAACGTTCTTCTTCTTCTTCTCCTCCTGGAGTTCGGTGTTGAACTTCTCCTGGTTGTTTGCATGACTTTGGCAGACCTCATGATAAGAAGCTTTGAGCTTCTTCAGCTCTTCTTGGAGAACGATCTTCTGCTTATTTTCCTCCTGTAGCTCGCTGTTGAAGTTTTCTTGGTTGGTTGTATGACTTTTGCAGACCTCGTGATAAGAAGCTTTGAGCTTCTTCAGCTCTTCTTGGAGAACGTTCTTCTTATTCTTTTCCTTTTGTAGCTCGCTGTTGAAGTTCTCTTGGTTGGTTGTATGACTTTGGCAGACTTCTTGATAAGAAGCTTTGAGCTTCTCCAGCTCTTCTTGGAGGACGTTCTTCTTCTTCTTCTTCTCCTCCTGAAGCTCGTTGTTCAACTTCTCCTGGTTGGTTGTATGAGTTTGGCACACTTCATGATAAGAAGTATTGAGCTTGTTCAGCTCTTCTTGGAGAACGTTCTTCTGCTTCTTTTCCTCCTGTAGCTTACTGTTGAAGTTCTCTTGGTTGGTTGTATGACTTTGGCAGACTCCTTGATAAGAAGCTTTGAGCTTCTTCAGCTCTTCTTGGGTAACGTTCTTCTTCTTCTTCTCCTCCTGAAGCTCGGTGTTCAACTTCTCCTGGTTGGTTGTATGACTTTGGCAGCCCTCATGATAAGAAGCTTTGAGCTTCTTCAGCTCTTCTTGTAGAACGTTCTTCTTATTCTTCTCCTTTTGGAGCTCGGTGTTGAACTTCTCCTGGTTGGTCGTATGACTTTGGCAGACCTTGTGATAAGAAGCTTTGAGCTTCTTCAGCTCTTCTTGGGTAATGTTCTTCTTATTCTTCTCCTCCTTAAGCTCGGTGTTCAACTTCTCCTGGTTGGTTGTATGAGTTTGGCACACTTCATGATAAGAAGCATTGAGCATCTCCAGCTCTTCTTGGAGAACGTTCTTCTTCTTCTTTTCCTCCTGGAGCTCGGTGTTGAACTTCTCCTGGTTGCTTGTATGAGTTTGGAAGACTTCTTGATAAGCAGCTTTGAGCTTCTTCAGCTCTTCTTGGAGAACGTTCTTCTTCTTCTTCTCCTCCTGAAGCTCGGTGTTCAACTTCTCCTGGTTGGTTGTATGAGTTTGGCAGACTTCATGATAAGAAGCATGGAGCGTCTCCAGCTCTTCTTGGAAAACGTTCTTCTTCTTCTTCTCCTCCTGGAGTTCGGTGTTGAACTTCTCCTGGTTGTTTGCATGACTATGGCAGACCTCATGATAAGAAGCTTTGAGCTTCTTCAGCTCTTCTCGGAGATCGTTCTTCTTATTCTTCTCCTCCTGGAGCTCGGTGTTGAACTTCTCCTGGTTGGTTGTATGACTTTGGCAGACCTCATGATAAGAAGCTTTGAGCTTCTTCAGCTCTTCTTGGAGAACGTTCTTCTCCTTCTTTTCCTCCTGTAGCTCGCTGTTGAAGTTCTCTTGGTTGGTTGTATGACTTTGGCAGACTCCTTGATAAGAAGCTTTGAGCTTCTTCAGCTCTTCTTGGATAATGTTCTTCTTGTTCTTCTCCTCTTTAAGCTCGGTGTTCAACTTCTCCTGGTTGGTTGTATGAGTTTGGCACACTTCATGATAAGAAGCATTGAGCATCTCCAGCTCTTCTTGGAGGACGTTCTTCTTCTTCTTCTCCTCCTGGAGCTCGGTGTTCAACTTCTCCTGGTTGGTTGTATGAGTTTGGCAGACTTCATGATAAGAAGCTTTGAGCGTCTCCAGCTCTTCTTGGAGAATCTTCTTCTTCTTCTTCTCATCCTGGAGCTCGGTGTTGAACTTCTCCTGGTTGCTTGTATGAGTTTGGCAGACCTCGTGATGAAAAGCTTTGAGCTTCTTCAGCTCTTCTTGGAGAACGTTCTTCTGCTTCTTTTCCTTTTGTAGCTCGCTGTTGAAGTTCTCTTGGTTGGTTGTATGACTTTGGCAGACTCCTTGATAAGAAGCTTTGAGCTTCTTCAGTTCTTCTTGGAGAACGTTATTCTTCTTCTTCTCCTCCTGAAGCTCGGTGTTTAACTTCTCCTGGTTGGTTGTATGAGTTTGGCACACTTCATGATAAGAAGCATTGAGCTTCTTCAGCTTTTCTTGGAGAACGTTCTTCTGCTTCTTTTCCTCCTGTAGCTCGCTGTTGAAGTTCTCTTGGTTGGTTGTATGACTTTTGCAGACCTCGTGATAAGAAGCTTTGAGCTTCTTCAGCTCTTCTTGGAGAACGTTCTTCTTATTCTTTTCCTTTTGTAGCTCGCTGTTGAAGTTCTCTTGGTTGGTTGTATGACTTTGGCAGACTTCTTGATAAGAAGCTTTGAGCTTCTCCAGCTCTTCTTGGAGGACGTTCTTCTTCTTCTTCTTCTCCTCCTGAAGCTCGTTGTTCAACTTCTCCTGGTTGGTTGTATGAGTTTGGCACACTTCATGATAAGAAGTATTGAGCTTGTTCAGCTCTTCTTGGAGAACGTTCTTCTGCTTCTTTTCCTCCTGTAGCTTGCTGTTGAAGTTCTCTTGGTTGGTTGTATGACTTTGGCAGACTCCTTGATAAGAAGCTTTGAGCTTCTTCAGCTCTTCTTGGGTAACGTTCTTCTTCTTCTTCTCCTCCTGAAGCTCGGTGTTCAACTTCTCCTGGTTGGTTGTATGACTTTGGCAGCCCTCATGATAAGAAGCTTTGAGCTTCTTCAGCTCTTCTTGTAGAACGTTCTTCTTATTCTTCTCCTTTTGGAGCTCGGTGTTGAACTTCTCCTGGTTGGTCGTATGACTTTGGCAGACCTTGTGATAAGAAGCTTTGAGCTTCTTCAGCTCTTCTTGGAGAATGTTCTTCTTATTGTTCTCCTCCTGGAGCTCGGTGTTGAACTTCTCCTGGTTGGTTGTATGAGTTTGGCAGACTTCATGATAAGAAGCTTTGAGCGTCTCCAGCTCTTCTTGGAGCATGTTCTTCTTCTTCTTCTCCTCCTGGAGCTCAGTGTTGAACTTCTCCTGGTTGCTTGTATGACTTTTACAGACCTCATGATAAGAAGCTTTGAGCTTCTTCAGCTCTTCTTGGAGAACGATCTTCTGCTTATTTTCCTCCTGTATCTCCCTGTTGACGTTCTCTTGGTTGGTTGTATGACTTTGGCAGACCTCGTGATAAGAAGCTTTGAGCTTCTTCAGCTCTTCTTGGAGAACGTTCTTCTTATTCTTCTCCTTTTGGAGCTCGGTGTTGAACTTCTCCTGGTTGGTTGTATGAGTTTGGCAGAATTCTTGATAAGAAGCATTGAGCTTCTTCAGCTCTTCTTGGAGAACCTTCTTCTGCTTCTTTTCCTCCTGTAGCTCGCTGTTGAAGTTCTCTTGGTTGGTTGTATGACTTTGGCAGACTCCTTGATAAGAAGCTTTGAGATTCTTCAGCTCTTCTTGGATAACGTTATTCTTCTTCTTCTCTTCCTTAAGCTCGGTGTTCAACTTCTCCTGGTTGGTTGTATGTGTTTGGCACACTTCATTATAAGAAGCATTGAGCATCTCCAGCTCTTCTTGGGGAACGTTCTTCTTCTTCTTCTCCTCCTGAAGCTCGTTGTTCAACTTCTCCTGGTTTGTTGTTTGAGTTTGGCACACTTCATGATAAGTATTGAGCTTGTTCAGCTCTTCTTGGAGAACGTTCTTCTGCTTCTTTTCCTCCTGTAGCTTGCTGTTGAAGTTCTCTTGGTTGGTTGTATGACTTTTGCAGACTTCTTGATAAGAAGCTTTGAGCTTCTTCAGCTCTTCTTGGAGAACGTTCTTCTTCTTCTTCTCCTTTTGGAACTCGGTGTTGAACTTCTCCTGGTTGGTCGTATGACTTTGGCAGACCTTGTGATAAGAAGCTTTGAGCTTCTTCAGCTCTTCTTGGAGAATGTTCTTCTTATTGTTCTCCTCCTGGAGCTCGGTGTTGAACTTCTCCTGGTTGGTTGTATGAGTTTGGCAGAACTCGTGATGAAAAGCTTTGAGCTTCTTCAGCTTTTCTTGGAGAACGTTCTTCTGCTTCTTTTCCTCCTGTAGGTCGCTGTTGAAGTTCTCTTGGTTGGTTGTATGACTTTGGCAGACTTCTTGATAAGAAGCTTTGAGCTTCTTCAGCTCTTCTTGGAGAACGTTCTTCTTCTTCTTCTCCTCCTGAAGCTCGGTGTTCAACTTCTCCTGGTTGGTTGTATGACTTTGGCAGACCTCATGATAAGAAGCATTGAGCTTCTTCAGCTCTTCTTGGAGAACGTTCTTCTTCTTCTTCTCTTCCTGGAGCTCGGTGTTGAACTTCTCCTGGTTGCTTGTATGAGTTTGGAAGACCTCGTGATGAAAAGCTTTGAGCTTCTTCAGCTCTTCTTGGAGAACGTTCTTCTGCTTCTTTTCCTCCTGTAGCTCGCTGTTGAAGTTCTCTTGGTTGGTCGTATGACTTTGGCAGACTTCTTGATAAGAAGCTTTGAGCTTCTTCAGCTCTTCTTGGAGAACGTTCTTCTGCTTCTTTTCCTCCTGAAGCTCGGTGTTCAACTTCTCCTGGTTGGTTGTATGAGTTTGACAAACTTCAAGAGAAGAAGCATTGAGCTTCTTCAGCTCTTCTTGGAGAACGTTCTTCTTCTTCTTTTCCTGCTGTAGCTCGGTGTTCAACTTCTCCTGGTTGGTTGTATGAGTTTGGCACACTTCATGATAAGAAGCATTGAGCTTCTTCAGCTCTTCTTGGAAAACGTTCTTCTGCTTCTTTTCCTCCTGTAGCTCGCTGTTGAAGTTCTCTTGGTTGGTTGTATGACTTTGGCAGACTCCTTGATAAGAAGCTTTGAGCTTCTTCAGCTCTTCTTGGATAACGTTCTTCTTCTTCTTCTCCTCCTGAAGCTCGGTGTTCAACTTCTCCTGGTTGGTTGTATGAGTTTGACACACTTCATGATAAGATGCATTGAGCGTCTCCAGCTCTTCTTGGAGAACGTTCTTCTTCTTCTTCTCCTCCTGGAGCTCGGTTTTGAACTTCTCCTTGTTGGTTGTATGACTTTGGCAGAACTCATGATAAGAAGCTTTGAGCTTCTTCAGCTCTTCTTGGAGAACGATCTTTTGCTTATTTTCCTCCTGTAGCTCGGTGTTCAACTTCTCCTGGTTGGTTGTATGACTTTGGAAGACTTCTTGATAAGAAGCTTTGAGCTTCTTCAGCTCTTCTTGGATAACGTTCTTCTTCTTCTCCTCCTGAAGCTCTGTGTTCAACTTCTCCTGGTTGGTTGTATGAGTTTGGCACACTTCATGATAAGAAGCATTGAGCGTCTCCAGCTCTTCTTGGAGAACGTTCTTCTTCTTCTTCTCCTCCTGGAGCTCTGTGTTGAACTTCTCCTGGTTGGTTGTATGACTTTGGCAGAACTCTTGATAAGAAGCTTTGAGCTTCTTCAGCTCTTCTTGGAGAACGTTCTTCTTATTCTTCTCCTCCTGGAGCTCGGTGTTCAACTTCTCCTGGTTGGTTATATGAGTTTGGCACACTTCATGATAAGAAGCATTGAGTGTCTCCAACTCTTCTTGGAGAACGATCTTCTGCTTATTTTCCTCCTTTAGCTCGCTGTTGAAGTTCTCCTGGTTGGTTGTATGAGTTTGGCACACTTCATGATAAGAAGCATTGAGCGTCTCCAGCTCTTCTTGGAGAACGTTCTTCTTGTTCTTCTCCTCCTGGAGCTCGGTGTTTACCTTCTCCTGGTTGGTTGTATGACTTTGGCAGACCTCATGATAAGAAGCTTTGAGCTTCTTCAGCTCTTCTTGGAGAACATTCTTCTTCTTCTTCTCCTCCTGGAGCTCGGTTTTGAACTTCTCCTTGTTGGTTGTATGACTTTGGCAGACCTCATGATAAGAAGCTTTGAGCTTCTTCAGCTCTTCATGGAGAACGATCTTTTGCTTATTTTCCTCCTGTAGCTCGCTGTTGAAGTTCTCTTGGTTGGTTGTATGACTTTGGAAGACTTCTTGATAAGAAGCTTTGAGCGTCTCCAGCTCTTCTTGGAGAACGTTCTTCTTCTTCTTCTCCTCTTGGAGCTCGGCGTTGAACTTCTCCTGGTTGTTTGCATGACTATGGCAGACCTTCTGATGAGATGTTTTGATCTTCTTCAGCTCTTCTTGGAGAACGTTCTTCTTCTTCTTCTCCTCCTGGAGCTCGATTTTTACCTTCTCCTGGTTGTTTGTATGACTTTGGCAGACCTCATGATAAGAAGCTTTGAGCTTCTTCAGCTCTTCTTGGAGAACGTTCTTCTTATTCTTCTCCTCCTGGAGCTCGGTGTTGAACTTCAACTGGTTGGTTGTATGACTTTGGCAGACATTGTGATAAGAATCTTTGAGATTCTCCAACTCTTCTTGGAGATGTTTTTTCTTCTTCTTCTCCTCCTCCTGGAGCTCAGTGTTGAACTTCTCTTGGTTGGTTGTATGAGTTTGGCACACTTCATGATAAGAAGCATTGAGCCTCACCAGCTCTTCTTGGAGAACGTTCTTCTTCTTCTTCTCCTCCTGGAGCTCGGTGTTCAACTTCTCCTGGTTGGTCGTATGACTTTGGCAGGCCTCGTGATAAGAAGCTTTGAGCGTCTCCAGATCTTCTTGGAGAATGTTCTTCTTCTTCTTCTCATCCTGGAGCTCGGTGTTGAACTTCTCCTGGTTGCTTGTATGAGTTTGGCAGACCTCGTGATGAAAAGCTTTGAGCTTCTTCAGCTCTTCTTGGAGAACGTTCTTCTGCTTCTTTTCCTCTTGTAGCTCGCTGTTGAAGTTCTCTTGGTTGGTTGTATGACTTTGGCAGACTTCTTGATAAGAAGCTTTGAGCTTCTTCAGCTCTTTTTGGAGAACGTTCTTCTTCTTCTTTTCCTCTTGTAGCTCGGTGTTGAAGTTCTCCTGGCTGGTTGTATGAGTTTGGCAGACTTCATGATAAGAAGCTTTGAGCTTCTTCAGCTCTTCTTGGATAACGTTCTTCTTCTCCTTCTGAAGCTCGGTGTTCAACTTCTCCTGGTTGTTCGTATGAGTTTGGCACACTTCGTGATAAGAAGCATTGAGCGTCTCCAGCTCTTCTTGGAGAACATTCTTCTTCTTCTTCTCCTCCTGGAGCTCGATGTTTACCTTCTCCTGGTTGGTTGTATGACTTTGGCAGACCTCATGATAAGAAGCTTTGAGCTTCTTCAGCTCTTCTTGGAGAACGTTTTTCTTATTCTTCTCCTCCTGGAGCTCTGTGTTGAACTTCTCCTGGTTGGTTGTATGACTTTGGCAGAACTCTTGATAAGAAGCTTTGAGCTTCTTCAGCTCTTCTTGCAGAACGTTCTTCTTATTCTTCTCCTCCTGGAGCTCGGTGTTGAACTTCTCCTGGTTGGTAGTATGACTTTGGCAGACCTCGTTATAAGAAGCTTTGAGCTTCTTCAGCTCTTCTTGGAGAACGATCTTCTGCTTATTTTCCTCCTGTAGCTCGCTGTTGAAGTTCTCTTGGTTGGTTGTATGACTTTGGCAGACCTCGTTATAAGAAGCTTTGAGCTTCTTCAGCTCTTCTTGGAGAACGATCTTCTGCTTATTTTCCTCCTGTAGCTCGCTGTTGAAGTTCTCTTGGTTGGTTGTATGACTTTGGAAGACTTCTTGATAAGAAGCTTTGAGCTTCTTCAGCTCTTCTTGGAGAACGTTCTTCTTCTTCTTGTCCTCCTGGAGCTCGGTGTTCAACTTCTCCTGGTTGGTTGTGTGACTTTGGCAGACCTCTTGATGAGAAGCTTTGAGCTTCTTCAGCTCTTCCTGAAGAACGTTCTTCTTCTTGTTCTCCTCCTGGAGGTCGGTGTTGAACTTCAACTGGTTGGTTGTATGACTTTGGCAGACATTGTGATAAGAAGTTTTGAGATTCTCCAATTCTTCTTGGAGATGGTTCTTCTTCTTCTTCTCCTCCTGGAGCTCGGTGTTGAACTTCTCCTGGTTGGTCGTATGACTTTGGCAGAAGTCTTGATAAGAAGCTTTGTGCTTCTTCAGCTCTTCTTGGAGAGCGATCTTCTTCTTCTTCTCCTCCTCGAGCTCGGTGTTCAACTTCCCCTGGTTCGTTGTGTGACTTTGACAGACCTCGTGATGAGAAGCTTTGAGCTTCTTCAGCTCTTCCTGAAGAACGTTCTTCTTCTTTTTCTCCTCCTGGAGCTCGGTGTTGAACTTCAACTGGTTGGTTGTATGACTTTGGCAGACCTTGTTATAAGAAGCTTTGAGATTCTCCAACTCTTCTTGGAGATGGTTCTTCTTCTTGTTCTCCTCCTGGAGCTCGGTGTTGAACTTCTCCTGATTGGTTGCATTACTTTGGTAGAATTCATCAAAGGAAGCTATGAGTTTCTCCATCTCTTCTTGGAGAAGCTTGTTTTTATCCTTCTCCAGCTGAACCTCATTGTTAAACTTCTCCTGGTTGATGAT
The DNA here is from genome assembly GCF_009819705.1 of Hippoglossus hippoglossus. Taxonomy (NCBI): domain Eukaryota; kingdom Metazoa; phylum Chordata; class Actinopteri; order Pleuronectiformes; family Pleuronectidae; genus Hippoglossus; species Hippoglossus hippoglossus. The sequence continues at coordinate 10,942,798 of NC_047153.1, forward strand.
GTGTGCCACCTTCAGCTCCTCGTAATCTATCTGAAGGTCTTTTTTCTTCTTCCTCTTGATGGTGTTGTTTACCTGAGAGGCGATCTTTGTGGCGCTGAGGGCTTCTGCATTGCTGTACTTTTGTAACATCTCCAGCTCTTGCTTTGTTTCCTTTCCTCTGTTAATGAACATTTCCTTTAGCTTTTTCTGTCGAACCAGCTCTTGTTTGTGCTCCTCCAACTCTTGGCCCAGTTGGATCCTCCAGTGGTACTCTGTACTAAGGTTGGCCCTCTCCTTGGCCAGCATGTCTATGAGGTTGCTTATTAGTTGAGACATATAAATAAAGTTTTGCTGAATCGAACCTGGGGTTTGACTAGTCCCCACGTTTAGGTGAAAAAAACCTTCCATCACTGGTTTAATCTATTTAGTTTGAAATAGAAAGTTACAATTATTCTGAACAGATTTCTGCATCAGTAGAAGTTTTCCCTCTCTCACTTTCTGAAATCGATGTCGCATTATCCTTTGTACGGATGGTATATCCCCTTCCTGTTATTGTTGCTATGTATATATTAGAGACGTAATGATAATAGGTATTCAAGGAACATTTAAAATCAAAGAGCCTTTGATATAGAACATTGAGCATGTTTTTAATCTTTAACATTAAACGTGTCTTTGATTTTAAACAGTCCTTTTCTTTTAAATGTATTTTTGGGGCTTTTTATAACCTTTATTTATTTATTTTTTATAGGACAGAGGCTTAGTTGTGAAAGGGGGACAGAGAGAGAGTGGGGGAGGACATGCATAAATGGCCGCGGGTCAGAATCTAACCCGGGGCGTCTGCGGGTTGAAGGCTTTCCTCTTTGGTGCAGCAGCTCTACCAGTTAGGCTATACGCCGCCCCAAACAGTCCTCTTCTTCTGGAACATTCCATTTATTCCTTGATTTCTTTATTTTTGCATGTTTACTTTCAATATATTTCATAGTCATATTTCATCACAAAATGCAAAAATCTAGATTAATAATCGTGGATTCCACCAGTCCCCTAAATGTATTATTATTCTCATCAAGATCCATGAATTATTCTCTGTGAAATCAGTGAAAATGTAAAAGAAATCTTTTGTCTCACATTGTTTAAGACAGTGAAATAAAACTGTGAATCCACAATTGCTGCTGGTTGGAAAAGTCTAAAATTCCATAATCTGAATTTAAAGTCTTAAATACGTTAAAATATTACATACAAAGTCTTAATTATGTTTAGCTATGTCTGAATTATTTTAATGTTCATAGATATATTTGCCAATATATTGGTATTGGATTTTTTACTCCCCACTTTCAACATTGGCATCTGCACCACAAGTCCACATAGGACGGGCTCTCAGGTTTTAGTTTTTGCAGATAGGACGGAGCAGGTAAATGAGTCGGTTCGGGCCCAAACCTAAACCTAAATCCAACCCTAACCTTAAAACCAATTCTTAACCTTCAAACAGTCCTTTGAATTTGTGAGGAACAGCCAAAATGTCCTCACAATGATGGTATTGGACCAAAATTTGGCCTCAAAACTATAGATAGACATGCACACGTTTATCATAATGATGAATCTGACCCGGGACAAACAAGATCACTTGAAGTTTCCACAGTGGAGGAGGCAGAGCGAGATTTGACAGAGCGACACGGCTCCGTCATATCTCTGTTTTTCAAATAATCTGTTTTCTCTCTATTCTTTTGACAATAATTCATTGACAGAAAAACCCGTCAATGATATGAATTTCTTTAATTTATCATCTAGGGTAGCAGGGCATCATCTGATTGGCCAAATATATTGACACGCAGTGTGAATGCGTGGCGAATCGAACACCATTTATCACAGTTTTTGCCGCCATTTGCGATATGTCTATCGCCCATGTTGATATCGCGATGATGATAGATTTTTTATCGTGCAGCCCAAACGAAAACATTATCCCTAACATTAACTATGACCATTTCATGGCTATAACATATAACCTTAACCTAACCACAATTCACATCTCACCACTAACCTTATCCAGGAGGTCAGAAATCATGTCTTGCCTCTTTTGGTCCCCATGAGGTCCACTGGTCCTGACAAGATTAGTGTTTATGCTGGAAAAGGTCTTGAATAGGAAACAAAAACCAACACACAAACAAGCACATGTACACACACACACCATCTGCTGGGGTTTTTAAAGATAATATTTACTCCAGTGTTACTATATAGGACACATTTTTGAAAAATAATTAGAGACATGATAGAGTCACACAACTAGTTTTCTATTTAGAAATTATATAGAATGATTCTCGATCACTGTTATATTTGTAAACAATTTGATAGTCCCATAAACAAACAAATAAACACCTGAGACCTTATTGGCTGTTATACTTTAAAAGTATGACATTTAGATTTTAGATTTTTCTCTTTATCTCTTCCATTTTTATTGTCCCATATTACATTTAAGCTATTTTATTTGTACTGTCTATACTTTTCAATATTTTGTTTCAGTGTATATTATGTAAACATTATGTTACATTAAAAATATTATGCAGAGACACTATTAGTTATTGTTTTTTATTTTAAAATCGTATATTTTTAATCTACAAAGTGGACTCTGCACAATTATCAAATAAATGTAGCCCTAGTTGGGTAAAAACAGCAGCATTTGTCTCAATTGTAATTGATGTGAAGTTATGTGGAAATAATTAGGCAGAGTGTAAATCTGTACTTAAGTGTAGTTTTTGTAGAGGGAGCATCTAGTGTTTTTTTTTATTAACAACAATATAAATCATAATATAGCAGTTTATCATCTTGTTCTTATTTCGGTGAGAATTCGTGTAGAAAGTGCGAGTCTTGATTTCCGTGCCGGACCTTTTTGTGTCGAATCTGCTATTGGGGAAGTTAAAATGCGTCCATAGAGCTCAGTCGTAAAGAAACCATGGCAGCAACACAAGCCTCCAAAGAGCAGAAATACGACAGACAGCTGAGGTACGTTTTAAACAACACCACAGCTTTCTTAAGGAACTGGTTTAATCCCCTGGTAAACTGCTGCAAATGTTTTTATTTCAGTGCTGAAAACACTGAGGCGGTGAAGCTAACAAAAGTGTTAGCTAGCGTTAGCTTGTTCCGTGTGTGTCATTTAGAAGACGTATACGGTCAATGAAGAGGGTTTCTCTGTTTTTCTCTTTGCTGTTTACTTGTCCATATAAATGCCAGTGGTGGGCCTGATGTCATCTTTACACGAGCACAGCATGTGGGGGTTAAACTCGTGCCACAACCGGACAGCGGGTGCTATGGAAGCTGTCACAGCACCAGCTATGAGGCTGTGTGTGTTTACAGCGGCTGAGGGTGGATTGTGTCGCTAGATGGCAACACGTGTCCATGTTATGATGTGTGCCACTTTCAGATTGTGGGGAGACCATGGGCAGGAGTCACTGGAGAACGCTCACGTCTGCCTCATCAACGCCACAGCAACTGGGACCGAGATACTGAAGAACCTGGTGCTGCCAGGTACAAGAGATGTGCCTCTGTGCTGGTGATACCGCTGCAGGAGCTACTGAAAGCATCTCTCTGTTGGATTCATTTATGTGTTTTTCAGGTGTCGGCGCCTTCACCATAGTCGATGGCCACACAGTGTCTGGGGAAGATGTTGGAAACAAGTGAGACAGCGATGTTTCTTTGAAAGTTGTGAATAATATGTGTTGGTTTTACTTGTGCACTCATGAACCTCGTCATCTTGTCCTGCAGCTTTTTCCTGAGCAACAACAGCATTGGAAAGGTATTCTTTGTCAAAATATATAAATGTATCTTTTTTTAATCTTGTACTTTTTTGTTTTACGCACAATTTCCTATTGTCTTCCCACCTGCTCTTTGCATTTCTTCTCATAGGAATTGTTCATATTCTTATTAGGAATAAACATGTGATATTTGTATGGGTCCTGATCTTAGCTTTCATGTTGCAGAACAGAGCACAGGCCGCCACTGAGCTGCTACAAGAACTGAACAGCGATGTCTCTGGGAACTTTGTCGAGGAGGTTGGTTTTGTGTGTCACAACAGGTTTACAAATATGTAGTAATGTTGTAACAATAACAATACGTCACACGAAAATGCACTAAAACTGTTACAATTCTTCATACGCTAAAAGAGACAAGGCCATGTGCAGATTTATTACAAGTCTATAAGTCAAATGGGTACAGCATAAACTATTTAAATATGTAAATGCAACATTCAGTATATCATTCCTCTATTTTCTGTTTCTCCTGCAGAGTCCAGACAAGCTTCTTGACAACGATCCAGAGTTTTTCCACAGGTTTACCATAGTCATCGGTGTCCATTTGCCAGAAAGGTATGAGACATACACTTTGAAAACAAATATCTTAACTCTAAATGGATGAACTGTCAGACTTTTTTTTAATTTACAAAATAAAATGAAGCAATTTGTGTTTGAGGAAAAATGTTAGGCACATTCTGCAAGTGCAAGAGCTCCATCTGTGTTTTCATTTAAAGAGCTTGGTGTGGATTTTTTATCGTTTCTTTTGTGTCCAACTTAACTATCAAATTAAATTCAACAGCACGTGTTTGAGGCTAGGTTCAGTTCTGTGGAACGCCTCGGTACCTTTCCTTGTCTGTAAAACATACGGCCTCATCGGCTACATGAGACTAGCGGTGCAGGAGCATACAGGTTAGTTCTGATACTATAAAATATTGACTAACGTTTATTTTGTTAACTTTTAGTTGGTATTATATTTTTACATGTATAATGCTTTCAGTTCACAGTAAAGGGTGAACCCATGAAATCAATAATGTAGCTCTGTGATATATACATGGTATATGGATATTTCATTGTGGCTTGTAGTTTGTACATGTTATTTGAACTGTTTTTAATATAAAATAATAAATATTATACAGCATATTTTACTGTCTCTCTTCAGTGATTGAATCTCACCCAGACAATGCCTTGGAGGACCTGAGGTTAGATCAGCCTTTTAGTGAATTTAAGAAACACATTCAGTCCTATGACCTTGACAAAATGGACAAGAAGGTATCTATTTTGGTTTCAGCACATTAGCAAGTTTAAACCAGTTTAACCCTGTAAAGATTTACACAAAGTGATCATATTTAAATCTTCATTTATTCTGTAGGATCACAGTCACACACCTTGGGTCATCATTGTTGCGAAATATCTGGAGAAATGGCTCAGTGAGGTACAGTACATTTTTCTGTTTAGTATTTGTCTGATAAATACATCATCACTCATGTTTATTCATCTGGTTTGTTAATGTTGCTGAAGAATAAATGTTCTCTTCCTCTGTCCTTGTAGCACAACTGCCAGCCGCCAAAAAATTACAAGGAGAAAGAGGCATTCAGACAAATCATTCGGGAAGGTATCGGTGGACCTCTAGATTGCAGTTCAATGACCTGTCTGTGTAACTCAACCCTATCTGTGATTGATTATTATTTTGTGTCTCTTCAGGGATCCTGAAGAATGAGAATGGTTTCCCAGAGGATGAAGAAAACTTCGAGGAAGCTATTAAAAATGTCAATACGGCTTTAAATCCAACCAAGGTACCAGACCTCATATACTCATTTTGTTTTAAAGAGATATCTGTCTCATGCAAAATATCTAATCTTATTAAGCCTCAAACAGTCTGTTATCTTTAGTGGCAAAGTTCGTAGTTAGACTATTCATGTAACATCTCTTTTTTCTGCAGATCCATAGTGCTCTTGAAGACCTCTTCAACAGTGAGCAGTGTAACAACATCACCTCACAGGTTCGGACTTTTTCCTAAAACTATTTTATTGAAACTACGTAGGGTCTGTTCCTATCTGGCATTAACATCTGTCTCAGGTGATCCAATCGCGAGTGGACAGCTCCAAGCACAGGTGTGAACACACCCAAACCGCATTGAGGACGCACACACACCACATTCGGAGGTGCTCTGGGACACACATGGCCACATTCTTTTAGCTTTGTGAACACAAAGGATTCCTGGGTCTCATTGAAGGACTCTGACCTGCTGCAGGTCAATATTCTTAAAGATTCTCTGTGTTTCCCATACACTATCAGCATTGGTTGCCACATACCGATTTTTTCGTATCGATTTTTTCCTGTTTCAAATGGGTAGAATTTGATTTCATTGTGGAGCTGTTCACAGCGCATTGATTTGCTCAGCCCCTCCCTGCCTGGCTCTCCCTGTGTTTCTCTCTGTTTCTCTCCCACTCACACAAATACACATTGACAGTGGACTCGTCTGCCGTAGCCAGACTGGCCAAAAACAACGGCAGATTTGGTTTCTGCAAACAGCAATCATGTATGCGTTTATTTGGAGATTCATTCTAATGTTACGTGTGAACTGAGAGACTTGGGTCTGACTTAGGGCTACAGTTATATCACACTTTCAAATAAGTAGTAATTTGGATTATTGCTAACTGTGCTGCGTGTCTATGCTGCAGACTCCGACCTTCTGGGTGATGCTGCGAGCTGTCAAGGAGTTTGTTCACACTGAAGGCAATGGAAGCCTCCCTGTGAGGGGAACCATTCCAGACATGATCGCAGACTCTCAGAAGTTTATCAACCTTCAAAATGTGTAAGTGTGGAATATGTGATTATTCCAGTTTGTTGTTTAGAATTTGTCGAGAGGAACTTAAATGAAAAGTGTTCCGGTCAAACAGGAGAGTTGTTCTATATGTCTGTTTCTGACCATTGATGATTTTATAATGTGGCTGTGTGAGGGTGTGATCAGGAGTCAAAGGTCAAGGTCACTGTGAACTCACCTCGATATTCGACTCGACACAATATTGATATTCACTTCAAATATTCCACAAACATTCACTTAGATCCAAAGATCCTCTGACTAAGAGTTTAGTGGTCAACGGTCGTGGTCACTGTGATCACACAAAACCCATTTTGACCATAAATCAAGAATGAATGCAGTCATTCTGGCAACATTTCACACAAATATCTAAATATTACAGAATGAGTGATGACATTTTATATCCCAAAGGTCAACTTAACTGTGACATCATCATTTTCCACAAAAACACGTTTCCTACCATAACTTAACATCATAACTGAGGATGACAAGGGGATTTTGTGACCATGTTTCCTGCAGCTCAACTGGTTGTCTGAGGCAAAGAGATAATTTTAGTTTTCTGTTTAATTTCAGTTACAGGGAAAAGGCCCTGCAGGATGCAGCTGCTGTTTCGAAGCACGTAGAGCGTCTGTTGCAGTCCGTTGCAAAGGTATGTTATAAAACTTTGTACTCACTAAATAAGAGTGTTAGGGTAAAATTAGTGCTCGATAGTGTCTAGTGGCCTCAAAATAAATATTTGCTAAGTCCGATGAATTAGCTGTGACTTGGAAGCTCTCGATTGAATGGGTCACAGCATGCACTCTAAAACTGAGATTCCTTTTCCTTTCCACCAGCCACCAGAGAGCATCTGTGAAAAGGACATCAAGCTATTCTGTAAGTAAACTTTCCTTTTAAACAACAATCTTTACATCACATTTTATATTCACTTATATTTAGTCTCTTTATTTGCTTTCCCCTCGAATTTGATCTCAACCTGATTAAAGCCAAACACTGTCCATACCACAGTGTTTTTTTAGAGTTTTAATGTTTATTTTATATTGAGATGTGGAATTTGAGTTTTCCTTTTGTTGCAGTTCTGTAAGAACATTCTCAAATAAGATATGTCACGGCTAGAAATTGGTTTAAACATCTTTTACTTGAAATAATACATCCTTTAGTTACACTGCCTGATCTGATTATTCATGGTAATTATTATATTATCCATGTAAACATAACCACTGAGGTTCAACTTAGATATACACTACTCTGCATGTATGTAAGTATATAGGTATAATGTGTAAATTAGACGTGTCTTATGCTGTTTATAGATCAGTTACTAATTTTGCCTTCATGAAGTGGTGCTGCCTTTTCTGAATTCATAAGTTTTTTTATTTCTCTGTTGCTGTTCAGACTTATGTTGTTGTCACTGCTGCTCCTGGACTCAACATAACTCTGACTAGATGCAGGAATCACATAATGTAATTTGTGGCTAATTCAATTATTCCTAACTGTAGTCATCTGTGTGGACATCTAGGTAAGAATGCCTCCTTTCTGCGGGTGGTGCGCTGCAGATCTCTGGCTGAAGAATATAGTGTGGAGTCTGTAAATAAAGATGAAATCAGTGAGTTGGAAATTTATTTTCTCTTCGATAAAAACTTTTCTGTGTCGTCTATTGTCATCTTATGTTTAAGCTAACGCTAATAATGGTAAGCCACGTTATATGTTCACCTAACAACCAGAGTGTCTTTTCGTGTCTTTCAGCCTCGTGCATGGACAGTCCAGACAGCGAGATGGTCTTCTACCTCATGCTGCGTGCTGTTGATCGCTTCTATCAGCAGCACTCCCGCTACCCAGGTACAGGCACAGTTCATCATTTTTTTTCAAGAATTGAACCAGACGCAAAACACTTCCATGGAACCGAGTTATAATCGTGCAATCCAATAAAAACAGAGGTTTTCTGCGTTGTTGTTTTGCAAGTTGCAGATTTCCCTTTGTTATTAACAAGACAGAGTTGCTAAGTCATTGACAGACTTTGCATTCAACGATTTTATCACTTGTTGGGTCTTTTGAATTAGATTTGATGAGCTGCCTGCTCCAATACTGCATACTTCATAGTATGATTTTTAGGAATCATGTTCATAATTCCTCCAAATGCTTCTGTTTATCGTCTCTTACCAGGAGTTTACAACTACCAAGTTGAGGATGACATCAGCAAACTGAAGCTGTGTGTAAACAGCCTTCTGCAGGAGTACAGCCTCAACGTCAATATCAAAGACGACTATATCCACGAGTTGTAAGTAATGGTCACTGCTAAATTTAATATTTAGAGCAGTCGTTAAAAACTGTGCCAAATAATGATCCAATTCCTTTTCTTTCATAACCTGCAGCTGTCGATATGGTGCAGCAGAGCCACACACAGTTGCAGCATTTTTAGGAGGTAAAGCTTTATCACTCTTCAGCAAATCAACCGATCCCTCATACTAATACGCAGCATATCTATCCCAAGCACTGCTAATAAATCAGAAATGTCTATTAACCTTGGTCAATATGTTTCTTTAGGATCTGCTGCTCAAGAGGCCATCAAGATCGTGAGCCACCAATTTGTGCCCTTTAGCAACACGTTCATTTACAACGCAATGTCACAGACCTCTGCCACCCTGAATCTGTAAATTAAGAGTTTTCTCACAACAATTTCAGAGAAAATAGGGTAATATTGAAAAAAAACATGTCTTGTACCAACTGGCTGTAATAGATGGAAACTGGGGGTTTGATAGAAGAAAGACAGAATTGCATTTTCTATCACTTTTGAATGGGGTTAGGACATTAATGTGTGCACTTAAAGCTAAAAGTGTTTCCCAGGGTTACCTGGACTTTTAAGACTAAATATTATGTTGATCATAAAACCTTGTCCTGTTGTTTGAAGTCTTTAAGGACAGTATTGGTGTCAACAAACATTAAACAAAGCTGGAAATCTAAATCTGTGTAGTATTTTCATTTGAGAAACTCATCATTTAGGTACGATTCAACACAACGTGGCAGCATTTTGTGAACTTTAGTCGCCGCTCTCTCCTACTAATTTGTGTTTGGAACAGAGAGGTCAGATCATTTGGTTTAGAATGAAAACTTTACACACTCATTGATATCATTCCCCTAAATGGGTTTGATTTCGTTGATCAAGATCCATTAATTATTCCTTGGAAAATAAGTGAAAATGTCGAAAAACTTACAATGTTAAAGAAAGTGGAAATAAAAGAGACATTTGACCTTTTGCCCATCTGTTTATTTTTATATACCAAAGGTGAAACATGTTTTTGTGGTTAAACGTCTGCTCTGCCTACTTTTGGGCTTTCAACTGTTTCCCCCACAGTCCAGATACAGTCTGGTGAAAACACACAGAGCAAATTGTTGACTTGTTCAGAAGTGGTAACAAGGATTACACAGTTATTTAGCAGAATAAATGTGAGCTGACAAACATGTGAGCTTCTTGATCGGCCTGTAATGTGACTCGCCCCCTGGCAGGACTCACCCGCAAACCAGGTTTAGAGGATTTTTTTACTGGGAGCTGATGACAGTATTTTATCCAACACAAGAGGGCACTCTTCCATGTTTCGCCCTCCATAGGGGAACATATAGTGTGTTGTGCATACCTGCTCAGTGACCTATTCCTGAAAGCTGACCCTTGGACACAGACGTTTTTTTTCGTTGCAGGATGTTAACAAAATCTTGCAGCGTTACTCATTGACCGAAATGTTTCTCAATAGCCTGAGATGCATGTAGAAGACACTGGTGTTGGTGGTGAGTTTGATCTAACGTGCAGCACAGAGCCCTGTCGGAGAATTAGGCTCTGAGGGTCATTGTGATGTAACTGTCGGGTTGTCTCTTCCCAGACTTGGCAGAATGGAAATTTGCCCTCAGCAGATGTTTTTTTCTCCTTGTAAGACTCTACCCACACACCCTCAGCTCCCCCCCCCCCATATAGATATCTGTCCGACAGTCTCACACAAACACACACTTATACCCCCCCCCCGTCTGAGAGGGATGGAGCGGCTTGCCAACGAGTCGTCTGGCCATTTCCTAAATGAAGATTTTGTCCTCTGAGTCTTAGAGATTATCATGTGTCCATCCATCCACCCACTAACTCTTCAGACTGTCACAAAGCAGTGCCAGGGTTTGTTAGTCCGAACCAGACAGTGTCTTCTCTTTTTATTTGAAAAGTTAAAGACACAATCCATCAACTACAGGAAGAAAGAAAGCTCAAATTCAGTTATATTCTGTACACAAGGTAATCAGAGGTAGAACGTGCTGATGAACGTGCTCGTGGCTCACATTATTATTATTATTATTGTTGTTCTTGTGTTTGAGCTATGTTAAGACATATAATCCACGCTAGTGACGGCAGCCCTAAAACAAATCATCAGTACCTCTGGTCATTTTTGAGTTAACATTGGTTCCACAGGGTAAAGTGTGGTTGATGAATGTGCTAAACTTGAATTCTTTTGCTGTTGTGAGTTGATTTGAGGTCAGACTTTCGGGAGAGCACTCCTTTGCTGGACCCCTCATACTGATGCTACACACACTACAAATTATCCGATTTACATGATCTTTGGGTCGTTTAGGGTTTCATAACGTCAGAATCAGTAGATGTGTCCAAAATATTAATTGGTCATGCTTAAATACATTTTACTTTGAAATATCACTATGCATAATGTCTATATTATGTAATACAACACTTATGCACTCAGAACTCCAAACAATTTGATACTGAAGTGATTTATTAATTTCCAACTAAACCATAATGTATCTTTTGACGCTAACTTTTCTTCTCTAGTTTACTTCATGTTGTGCCAACATACGTCTTATTTATCTTTATGTGTCATGGAACATACACACCCTCATGGTTGCTGCATGAATGCAGGTCATAACATGGACATGTCAGGGCTCATGAAGTGCACATGTACCACACAGAACATTGAGTACCTTATCATGTTCCTCTTCAGATCTCAAGATCGCCTCAATGAGCAACACTGGGGGCAAACTAGGGAGGTTTCGGATGTATTGAAAGATTCAAATAACTGTGAAGTTTTATTCACACTTTAAATCTGATAACTGTTTTTTTGGCCACCTGGGAGCAGTGTTCTGAAAACAGCACTGTCATATCCTCCCCTTTCTAAGTTACGTTTACTTAATTGTGCATCCATCTGTTACAGAGGAGCTGTATCATTCATTTGAAGTCGTCTTGTGAATGTTGAATTACTTTTTAGCTCAGATATTTCTTTGTATCTGGCTCCTCAGCTGATTAATTCTCCACTATGCTCATCAACTAATCAGCGAGTCACTGACTTTTTCTATCTGCTGTTTGCTGCTGAGCAGATAGTATACAGTGGGCTTTTAGAGTTTTAATGCTGAAAACAGCTGCGTGCTGCGGCCAACAACCAAGTGAGAATGAAGTGCAGAGCTGCAGGCCGGACATTTAAATAATGAGCTGAAATGAAATATTATGCCCCATAGTACTGAGAGGAGCCACAGATTTGGGTGATAATTCTCTGTAGCATTTTAGATTCTACCTAATTTTATAAAAGAAAAAAGGTGAAAACACTTTCACACACACACATCTGTACTCTCTGTTGCTTCCCTGCATTATCAAGAGTTCAGCGTCCAGACCCATGCTTGGATCTGTGTTATCTTGGAGCCACAGGAGAGGCCCAACAATGGACGTGTGTGTGTGTGTGTGTGTGTGTGTGTGTGTGTGTGTGTGTGTGTGTGTGTGTGTGTGTGTGTGTGTGTGTGTGTGTGTGTTTTTTGTTCGGGGGAGCTTGGAGGAGGGGCCGGTCGTAAATGCTAAAATCAATCACTAAATCAGAAGCACAGCCTGCAGAAAGGCCACAGTGCCAACGATGACGCTCACTGGGAGCTTCAAGCAATAAAGGGTGAAGGGAGGAGGGGTGGGGGGGGTGGTATTGGATGACTCAGCTTTGGGAAACGAAGGAAACTGCAAAGTAAAAGCGGCAGATTGGTTTGTCATACCATCCCCACCCCCACCCCCAGAAGTCGAGGGCTGCATGTGCCCCCTGTCACAACCCTCTCACAGGATATACGGTTGCGTTTTGCTGAGCACATCAGCAGCGAGAGGTTAAGGCACGAGGAGGTCGAGGGTGATGTCTTTCTGATGGCTCATGGCTGTTCGCTTTGAGCCGTATTCCTGGCTGCCGTCCAACTAGTTCACCTCCACATGAGGCCCAGGCTGAATTAAAGTCGGCCTCTGCCAGAGCGGAGTGGAGTGGAGTTTTCAGCATGTTTGCCGGGAGACTGCAGGAGGCCGGCATACTTTAAACCTCTCAGGGGTCTGCCGAGGGCCTCTCCATTCTTCCTACAAACAGATGGAGCTGTGACTGATGAAGGCACATGTACAATACATGCAGACTCTTGTGGGGATAAAGAGAAAAACCACAGCAACAGTTTGATCAGTCCTCATCACTCTGAAACCATATAAATGAAAGAGAGTGGAACTACTCATCTGTTAAAAAAACAATCTGTTGTATGTTTTGGGGAGTTAATGCAATGGGATTAGTTGACCATGTGTTATCAATAAACCAAAATATGTTTCATTGTAAACTCAAGGATTTAACAGCTTGTTTATTGCAATCTGTGATTTTTACACTCAGTCTAGTTCAAACCAGCCAGAGCATGTGAGGGTGGAGCTGCGTTGGCTTCCAGAGCCTTAATGGTTGTATGTGTTTCAGATGCATCATTAATGAGTTCATGTAACACACGGACGCACATGACAGTCGGCCTCCAATCCGCTGGCGGAGGAGGTGCTGTGCCAGAAGTGCAAGGTGTCTGACGACCAATCGGATGTATCAGCACACCTCATTACATTGGGTATGAATACACTTCAGTGTAGTATACGCACGTGCAAACAGGGGGGGGGAGGACTGAGGGGTGTGTCTGCAAATAAGTCCCCAGACCCACAAAGTAAAAATAAGATTAGTTGAGAGAGAAGTTCTTGTGGAGATGCAAATGGTTACGTAAGAGTTTCTGTTTTCTGTTTTTTGTTAATTAACAGGATTATGCAAAACATATTGGACGGATTACCACCAAACTCAGGGAAGGTATGGATCAGGGAAGGAGCCATTACATTTTAGGGCAAATCCAGGAATCTTTTTTTATTTTTCACTTTCTTTTCCATTGGCGAGACATGGCGTTTGTCGTTGTTTTTGTTGATATCTCAGAGAGTCATGTGTGAATCTTGTTTAAAAGAGTCAGATTTAGGCAGCTGGTATTTCCTGTTTCAGCCTTATGGTAACAAATGGGACCAGAAAGCTGTGACAATCACCAATAGTTTAATGTAATGTAATGTGGCCTTAGCTAAAAGGCTTATTTTAGGGGACTGTTTAATTAATTTCTCAGCTTATTATTATCTAAACATTCTCCTTTAAGTGATTCCAATAACACGAAAATAACCACGCTATATTATTTTCATGTCGCCCACATGCTACTCTGGCGTCGGGGTGTTAAATTGCTAATTGTCTTGCATGCATCCGCCAACTATTCATTTGGATTCTTCTTCCATTTGCGGCCAGGCCTTCGGAGAGTCTGGACGTCTGCATCTCCAGATGGGTCAGAGGCTCGGCACCCCCTCCTCCGAGACCTAGGTGTCACATTACACTCCTCAAAGCACATCAGTGTACGCACAAAACACACCATCAGGCACATTTGTACATACTGTACACACACACACACACACACACACACACACACACACACACACACACGCACACACACACACGCACACACACACACAGACAGGTGAGCTATCTATATGTACCTTTAAGAGGAAGGTGAATGAGAGTAGTGTTTGCGAAAGTATGTTTGCTCATTTCTGGCATATCACTTCCGTCAGTACATTCTGCAGGTGCCATTCTTATCTTAGTCGTCGCTCTCTGACATTCTCCTCATCGCTCAGATCAGTCGGAAACCAGGCGGCTGGAATTCCATTGTGGAGCGAAAGCACAGCCTTTTTGCTCTGAGGCCGCCATGTCTGTGTACGTTCCATGCTTTTTGTCAGATATACTACCCCCAGTTGAGGTATGGACGGGTCACTTCCGTACCTCAACACATCAAATCCCCTGTGAATCCTGAGCCGAGCGGAGATGGGTCGCAGCGGGAGAGGAGGAGGTTTTGAAACTGCTCCGTAAAAGGAGTTTCTCCTGATCTGATGTCTTACTCATGACTCGGAGAGTAGAGCAACAAAAACGCAACCCTCCACCATTAAAAACCCATTGTGAGAGGAGCTTGCATGTGTTCACCCCGTCTCCACTCGTTTCTTTTTTTTTCTTTTCAAGGCAAGCATTAATGAGGACCACCTGTTTGCTGAAGCCATGACATTAAAAACATGAAGACGGGGGGAACTATGTCAGCGATGTGAGCGCTTTTATGGAGGTTCCAGGTGGCGTTTGTGGGCCGTGCAGGATTCTCATGATGGATATTGTTTTAGTTACACAACTTATTGTGTACATTGTGGTCTCTGCTCTTCATGAAGCTAAACTCTCGGCACACCGTGGAGATCCAGAGGGCCCAGAGTGCATGTGTGTGAAAGAAGAGAGAGGCAGAGATGTGCTCCACAGGGGAGTGTTTATGAAGAGGAGATGTCCAGGGTGAATTCCTCAGATAAGTGACATGACCTCTATCTGTTCTGGATGAAGCAGAGCACAGCACACCCTGAGCCCAACATGGTAAACCTCAGAAACGCATGCACACTCGTGAGCTCGGAGCGCACGGCGAGAAAGTGGGTTATAGAGGGTTCTTTTCTTTTGGGCTCTGCAGGATCAGTCTCCAATAATTATCCTGATAATAAGCAACTTCAGTGTTCTGCGGCCTGTTTTGTTACATTACAGGATGTTATAGACATGTGGAAAATGTGTCATTTAAACACACACTCACACACACACATACTGGGAGAGGGCAAATCAGCTGCATGGGGCCCTATACATGGTGTCAGACTCAGTCCAGATCACAGCATTCCTCAGATTCCTGCCTGTAATTATACTGGCAGGTCTGATTCAGCTTTATATTTTTTATCCACAAGCTGGGAAGATGGTGCTGATCACCCTCTGATCCGTCCCTGTGCACACACAACACACACTCGCATCAAAACTACGCAGGACAATCAGCTTTTCAGTGCAAAACCGAGGCCGCTCCATTTGCTGCCCCGTGGTCATTTAAAAAGCAGTTTTGAGTGAGTGTAAATATTTCTTCTGCTGCGTGTAGCCTTGTGTGTGTATGTGTGTGTGTGTGTGTGTGTGTGTGTGTGTGTGGACAACGTGAGTTTATGTGCCCTCATGTGAGGTGTGTGTTGCAGGCGTTTGGAGGTTGTGTTTGCACTTTGTGTGTGTCAGCAGGGCAGGAGATGCACTCAAACCGCAGAAACCCATAAACGCAGCACTCTGCCCGACCAGAGTGGAGGAGGAGACCTCAACAAGGGATTGTAACAAATATGTGGAGTCTAATCCTCTCATTAGACAGCAGGGGGTGCGTGGTGCAATCAGACTCGAGTGGAGCGCTGTGCCGCCAATGTGGGGAGACTGAGGCCTGGCAGAGCACCGGGGGAAGATGGCTGTGGCTGTAAGAATATTATCTGCTGCAGACACAAACACACACACACACACACACACACATCGAATCAGTTCAAAATCCTCTGTGAAAACATCGGATACACAGCTGCAGACACACAAAACAAGTGAATCTGAGCCGCTGATGCAACAGTTATCATGTTTTCACAGCAGCCTCTCCATCTCTGTTCATCTCTTTCTCATTCATCTCAATGTTGAAAATAATTTTGTGTGAAAGTTGGTGTTGTTGAGCCTTGGCGGATGTTTGTGTGTATCACGGGACCAAAATACAAAAACAAAAAGTAATTTAAACCTACGGCTAATTCTGAGTTTCCAAATAACCGTACATCAATTTGCATGTCTTTAGACTAAGGAAGCCAAAGTACCCAGAGAAATCCCACATAGACATGAGGAGAAGATGCAAACTCCACACAGTAAGGATTCGAACCAAGAACCTTCTTGCTGTGAGGTGCTAATTACTGCACCACTATGCCGCCCTATTAAACAAACATGATGAAATATGTGGATTAAAGACCTTTAGATGTTCTGGGTAAATGTGTCTGTCTTCATGTTAACCATAATGAGTTGTGCCCTCCTAAATCTCTCCAGGAGAGCAAGTTAAGTTTATCTCCCACAACGTGAAGCCCTTCCTGTCTGGGGATCACTTTCGTTGGGGTCAGGGCTTAGATTAAGTTATGGTTAGGCATTGCAGCAGCTGGTTTGGGTCAAGGCTCGGTTCAGCCTAGGTTCAGGTAACTGTGTCCCTTCACTCCCGTGCGACAAACCTCCCCCACCCCAACCCTTCCGTCCGTCTTACAGGCACGCTTTGAAGAAAAACATCAGACTCCTCACCTCAAAGGAGTGTTTTACATTCCATGTTCTGCAGCAGGCTGCGTCCGCCGCTCCCAAACAATAGAACATTGTTTGTCGAGTTCCCTACAATAGGATCCTATTAACGGTTAAGACGGTTCATTAGCCGTAAGCTCATATTTGAATGGACTTTAACAGTGTGTGTGAATGTTGAGATCAATGCTGCACGGCCACTTCTTTTGCACATGCATGAGCATGATATTATCATCCTCCTCTGTGTTCAACAAGAGATGCAGTAAGGGTCAGGAGGAAGTCAGCAGCTTCTCCTTGTGGCTGTAGAGGTAAAATTAGGAAGGATAACTCACTGTTGTTTTTTTGGAATGAAATTTATTGGGAATCTTTCTGGGAGGTTACCTCTTAAGAGCTCCATGCACACACACACACACACACACACACACACACACACACACACACACACACACACACACAGTGCGGCCCCCCTCCCACCTCGCTCCCTCTCTGCTTTCCCTGGAGCCTAAGCAAGTTGACTTTCTTGCGAAGGTAGTGCCAAGGAGGCTTTCCCTTCCTCGTCTCTGAATGTCACGAATACTTTGGAGTGATGTTGGGCCCAGACCTGTTTTGCCTGCCACTTGTCCATCAGGAATGCACGGCAGTGTTGGATCTGGGCCACGTCTCCGTGCTGAGTCACTCTGCTGGCTCTACCTGTTCCTGCGGCTCACCAGGCTGGTTTGGGAGAAACCATAGAAGCCCAGTGAAATAGAGAAAAAACCATTGATCAATTAATCCATCCTTTTTCCTTCTATGTGTCATCCATCTAAAAAAAAAATCTAAATTTGTCATTGACAATTAAGGTGTAGAACTAGTTCTCAATCTCAGATGTGTTTGTATTTAAGCAGGTAGTTAAAAAGCTGACGTCACTCGTTTACATGCAAGAAACCATTGTAACGGCCATATTATTGAACAGGGTTCTACAAGAGGTTCACAGCAACATTGAATAATATATTTGAAATCGCTCCAAGCTAATGAAAGTTAACTACAACTGATACCTAACATCTAAGCCAAAATGTGCAACAACACTTTTGCCAACATGAGATTTGAAATGAAATCCAGAAAGTATATTGTTTTGAGTTGTCCTCTCAGACTCACTGTGGATCCAGGCAGCTTCCTGCACCTTTCACAGACATCTTCAGCAAGTGAACACGACAACGTGAAGTACAGTGGATGGAGAGTGAAAGGATGGAGGTGCTCAGTCTGCAGCTGTACCTCTGCTGACTGAAATGTCCCAGAAATGCCTGCAAACTCCCTGATTAAGAAAAAGGCGAATGCTCAACTCATCTGGCTGATCTTTGGAGTCTTCTACTTTCAGGAGGCAGCACTAATATGTGTGCCTGACTACGCCATCAAAATGTTAACAGCTTGTCAGTTCTCATCTGAAGAAGATTCAGTGAACATAGAGCTGCGAGTCCTTTCTCACCACTTTATTTCTACCCTCTTCTTTTCTTCACACTTCACAAATCCTCCTGACATCTCATTGGTTTATTAAAGAGTACAACTTTAACTTATTCATAAAAAAATCATGATTTTCTATCACTATGCTGTTTAATACTATTATAGAATTGGGGCCAGTTTCCCAAGATTTAAAACATGCAAGGTAGGAACTGCTATACCTGCAAGCTGTGCATGCATCACACATGTATCTCGAGTTTCACATGGTACGATCATTCGTGAAATAAGACACTGTGACCACTTGCGTAAGACCCACGGCAGCTAACCATTAACTCTGAACTGATTGCAAGGTTTAAAGTAGAATAAAGTTACTGCGAAAACAAAAAAAACGACTTCGTCCTACTTTAAAACAGGATCCCGAGCGTTAAGAATACATATACCGGACCGTGTCAATGTTTGCCTTGACCTAGATGATAGAGAACCAATAGTCAAATGATTACCTGCTGTACTAAGTAACCCAACCCAGAGTGCAGCGATTCTCACTGAGCGCAGCATGCACACGTAACATGTAATGTTATAGAGCAGTAGAACTGGCTCAGTGAGGGCACATGTTTACACATTACAACTACACCAAAGGCTGTCAAGCACTTATAATCCACATGTAAGTGTACAGATTTATCTGTGCAGGGAAACACATTTTCTGCAGCACATACAGTGTTTATGACAAGACATCTTGTTGCTATCAGGTAAAGGAAACTTTGTCAAAAGTTGTTTCAGGTACTCTATTGAATATAATAAATCACGTAAGAGCATGTAGAAATGTCCCAAACCATAAAACGGAACATATGACATTTAAACAAAGGAAATATACTAATTCAATATGTTGGGGAGTTTTCACTGGACAACTGTGTTACATCACTTTTATGCGTGGACCCATTTTAGGAAGTAACAGTGAGAACATCTGAATCACCATCTTTCTCAAAGGCCTTGGGTTAGTTAGTTGCCTGCCTGTCGTTCTGCAGGGTCTTTTTCCCATGTTGCAGTAGGTTGAAGTGTGTGTGTGTGTGTGTGTGTGTGTGTGTGTGTGTGTGTGTGTGTGTGTGTGTGTGTGTGTGTGTGTGTGTGTGTGTGTGTGTGTGCGTGCCGAATACAAAGCATGGAGGAGCTGCCAGTGTCTGTGTGGTGGACATATGGCAATGCCGTGGGCCAGGGGCACTATGGGGGGTGGAGGCACAGGGCACAGTGTGCATTATATATGTGTGTGTGTGTTTGTGAGTGTGTGTGTTGCGGTGAATCTGTGACAAAGTTAAGGGATTTAATGAGGCGTGCAGGGGGTCAGCAACAGAAGGAGGTCCCGACACTTGCCTGGTGATTCTCTGTAAGTGCATCTGAAGGAGGGAGGGGCCAGTTGGAACTCCTTGTTATTCTAATACAATAAGCCCCCCCCCCCCCCCCTCTTCCTCCACCCACCCTTTATGTAACCCACACTTCCTATCTCAGCTCTTTTGTCGACCACCTTCTCTTCAGTTTCTCTTCAGTGGACACGTGCACACATGCAGACATTTTATAAGCCAGCGAATGCACAATTTGATATGTCGAATCGGTGAATAATATCCACAACCGAGCAACGTGAGGCTGACAAAGACTGCGGTTGTGTTTGTCGGGGGTTGGGTGTGCTTTTATGTGTATCTGCTGTGTATCCAGGCTGGACAGATTCCTTTTTTTTTTATGAGCCCTGCTTGCCTCATTGTGAAAACATCAGCTGGATTTTAGTCGTGTGTACAAAATGAGCCTTGCACAGAATGCCCATCCTTTGCAGATGATGGAGTAAATTGATGGTGTATGGTTGTATGTGGGGAAATTGCATTGCCGTAGCATGGTGTAATTCATATGGAGCGAGCTGTATAGGGGCGCATGTGTTACTTTACAAAGGATCGTTGTGTCCTATAGAAAGAAAAATGTCCGCAATGTGCCCGTCCGTGGTTTTGCTGCTGAAATATGTAACCCTCCAAAAAATGCAGACATTGTTAATGGATTTGATCGGTTTTAAATGCACTCGAATAGAATAGAATTGAATCTCTCTCCCTTTCCCAGTCTCCCCCTGCGTTGACGTAACTGGTCGTGAAAAGCTGGTGCGACGATCTGTCAGAGCACTTTATGGTCCTCCGCTGTTAAACAAATGCTGACAGGCCAAGACAAAAGAAACACAAAGAGTGCAGCGTGATGTGAAACAATAACAGTGTTCATTACGACACGCATATATATTCAGTCTGAGAGATATTATGTCATGCGTTTTTCTCGGACGTTACGGAAATTCACCTATGGAGCCTTTTAATGCAAAGCTGGTACTTCTCAGCCATTGTGCAACAGTGTGAAATCAGAGACTTTGGGGAGAAAACAGATTACAACTCAAACATAACCACGGCATTCTGAACGAAGAATAGCCGTTCCACGATTTAACCCTTGTTGTGTGTTCACATGACTGTCGTCCATGTGCCTAAAGCAGCTGGACAGTAGGTGACAGATGCTTCAAGTTGCTATTTCCAGTTGGCTGCTGAAAGGCATCTTTTCACATCTACCTGCCACCGAACGATCATCAGTGTCCAATACACCAAACTCAACTAGAGGGACGAAGAGAGAGGGCACTGGGCCTGATTTGCACCTGAAGTCGCTCTGTAATATCTCTACTTTTCCACATTATGAATATGTATATTTATAACCCGCCAAATGTGCGTGTGAGATGTGAGAGGGGAGCAGAGGGGGTAGGAGAGGAATGTGACATTTCAGGCTACCATACCTGTCAGTCACTACCCCCTGTCAGCTGACCTATAATAACGTTGTCCCACACCGCATCATTACATTTCTGTTCACGGTTGGCTTCCTGTTGTGTTTCTGCTCGTTGTCCTCATCATACGACCTGCCAGACTATTTACCTGTCGAATTCACATCTCGACCGAGAGTGAAAATGTTATTTGATTCAGTGCCGAACAGGAGCGACACGTTCCTGTGTCAGGTCTAGTTTGTCTGCGCGTAAACCAAAGGAAATCTGGGCAGCTCTTTATATTCATCATTCAAGTAGGTTAAACAAACAGTTGACAAGCCAGCTGCTATGCTAAGCTGTCATTTCATTCAGGAGGTTTGCAGGTTTTGGAAATGATGGATGGGAAAACAAAGATCGTTCTTCTGTCAAGTACTTTATCAACTTTAAATCTCCACGGTGATAGTAGTGACATTCAGTGGTGTCTGCAAAGACACATCTGCCAGAGCCCATCACAGTGTTACTGTGTATTTTGAATACAAATTTGAATAAACGATTTGCCTCCCCGATAATTGTCTTCACTTTTCAGCAGCAAACAGAACCCTTAGTTTGTCCGTATTCAAATATGTCCTATTTTGATATGTTTTGATACGCCCTTATTGACCAGCGACAGTACAACATGAGATGACATGAGAAACAGTGAGTTGGTCTCCGCTCAGACACAAGCTGGTAATTTGTAATCTGTGCCTCAACCCTGAAGCTCTATATGCCCCCCCAGTTATTCTTCATATATATACGTGAATAGGAATTACAGTGTCGAGTACATAAAACACCGACTAGAATGAGACACAAACAGGAATCTAGAGCCAAAGGCAGAAGACTTGCCCCCCCCCCATCCATCTCCCTGACCTGAACCTCCTGCTCCACTACTGACCGAACACTGACTTTCAACGTTAATCACCAATGCATGATTGCGTATGAGTTGAATTTGCAGAAGGCAGGACTGGTCTGTATTTGTGAAAGCATGTATGTGTTTCTGTGTTGCATAACAGAATATCTTGCTTGAATAGCTTTCAGGTGGATGTTATCATAGTTGACAAGCCAGCTTGTGAGCAGACTACTGCCTCTCACAAGCCAACACACGCATGTTTGTACTGCTGTAACTGGGAGGACACTCATTAACATAATGTATTCTCTACCTAATCCCTCACTTTAACCTTTACCTAAAACCAATCTTAACCTTGAACTTAAAACTAAGTCTTAAACTTCAAATGTTCCTGTGAAGAAGTGAGACTTTCCATAAACATCCTTTTCCTGGCTTAAAAGTCATATCAGTCCTCACAAAGACGGACATTCGAGACGACAGAAACATACAGAGGGAGAGAGCGAGTCGGAGAACGTGTTGCTGCTCCGACAGGTTGTGAAAAACCTCAAACATGAACCCCTGCAGGCACCTACAAGAGCTGACCTATCTGTTTCTATCTTTCCATCCGTCTCCATCTTCCCACCTTACTGCACGTCTCTCTCTAGCTACTCCCTCCACCTTTTACTCCATCCATTTTGTCCTTGTCCTTCCCATAACGTCTTCAAAGTGCCAGAGGTCATTTCATTTCATGTATAAATAATTCACCAGGGGCCGTGCTGCCAGTGCACAGTGGCTGTCTTAAACAAGCAGCAGCTTTGATTTAGCTCTGTCACCAGAGGCACAGTGAAGGTCACCTCTCCCCAATGGACACTCCTCTGCTGCCATGGTGTCTAGAGCTGAAACAATTTACAACAGTAACTAAATTATGAGGGCACAGAGGCAGTTTGGTATTTTATTTTGATAAAAAGAGAAAGTGCTCTGTGTTTCAATATATGAATAACTGGAAATAACACGCTGCAGTTGTGTGCCTCTGCCAACGTGTGCAGTTTCACTCTACACACATTCTTTTCCAGATTCATAAGGGGTCACTTAAATCTAATCAGTTCATCTTTAAATCCAAGTGGCAACTGGTAGGATTTCTGAAACAATTCTCTGAAGGCAGATCTGAGATATCGTGTTCAAGAGGCCAGACACATGTTTTATGAGATCCACCATGCCCTTGATATTTGACGACGCAATTTTAATCAGTTAAGCCGTGTGTCTAAGTAAACATTTTAGCCAAATTTGAGAGGATTCTCTCCAGGTAGTCTAAAGATAACACGTTCACAAGGCAAAAAAATGGTTTTGTTAGGTCACAGTGACCTTGCTGTTTGACCTCCAAATTGTAGTCATCCTATATCATGTTCACAATTAAGACGGACAACACGAAAATCGAATGCTTCCAGCCACTGGCTATAGCTGACGAAGAAGCATAGAAATATAGGTTACATGAAATGTCCCAAATAGCTCTAGCTCAACTAAAAGAAGACCGCACCTACAGTGGACTCCAAAAGTATGACCACTCTAAATCTTCATTTTGGTTTTTGGTCTAAATAGTTTATTCTTTGACTGACTGATTTTGTGCTTTATGGGACATTGTGACATGACATTTGCCAACTTTCCTAATGGTGTAGGAGGAGAGTAGAAGATTCTGAGAGAACTGCTAAGGTACACAGAGAAAGGAAAAAAATCTTTAAAGAGTTCAATACTCCAGCAAATTACAGTGTAATGAACAATTTTATTGTTAGACCAACAGGTTTTGGCTTCATCAGGGTCATCAAACTTCATTAGGGTCATCAAAATTTCCTAAATGGTCCCAATTTATCTTCAAGTAACAAAACCATAAAACCCCAGTATATTGCTGAACTGCGTATGGACATCGAAACTGAACATCCAACCCTTCAGTTCCTCTTTTTCATATCAACAGAAAGTTGGGGTCTGGGTCACAGCACGGTTATGAAATCCTCCCGCTCCGTTGAGAGTGTCTCCTGCTGACAACATTGTCAGCTGGTATTAATTTGGCATCACACCGGTAGTTTCCACTTTGGCTGCACGTGTTCCCACAACAAGGATGTAGTTCTCAACAAGCAGGCAGAACTCAGCAAACACATGACACCGGGGGTGAGAGTATCGGGGCGGCCAAGAGGAACGAGTCGCACTCCCTTATGACATAATAGCACTCACAAAATCATATTGTAAGAGCAATGACCAATGGGAGAAGGCCAACACTCGGCCGGGCGGACCAATGGCGTAACTCGTTCAGCCTATCGGTTAGTCAGTTACGGACTCTGCTGATGCAGTCCAGCCAAGATGGTTAAACATTTGAAGAAACAAGTATGCCCTGTTCCCTTGAGTTTGCTCCTTACATCGTTCCGTTGTTCACTGAAATGAAATGACAACTGCTGAGTTCAGTGCATGAGCTAATAAAATATGTTCAGTATCATTTCCAACATAATGGAGTGTATCTTTCACTATGGGATGGAATGAGCTTAACACTGCATGTTACTGTGGAACCTACAGGGCCTGGAGGCTTGATCAAGGTGGCTGCGCACAGAATGAGTTTCCATCTCTAATCTTAAACACACACTGTGATTATTCCCTTCATGTAAGCAGCCATTCTTTCACTGACCAGGCTGAGATAACAAGTAGAAGAGTCGGTCGTTCAGTGGGAAACTATGTATGTGGAATTATATGTCTTTGTTGTGAGGATGGGTTTGAAGACTTATGGCGAATCTGATTCTTATAGATTGTTATAGATCGTACTCGCACTCCTGCACTCCTATACGATCCTGTATCTGCAACATAGACTGTATATAAAGACGAGTATCCACTTCCTCCCACTATCTGGAAAAATATCCGTAAATATTTATACTTGAGCATATGTCCGCATAATAAGAACTACCAAAGATGACAGAAACCATCTTTGAGAAAAAAGATTCAACATTAACTTTGACATTTCAGTTCCGCCCATGTCCCATCCTCTAACATGGAGGAGGCCATGACCTATACTGCAGCCAGCCACCAGGTGGCGATCAAGAACAACACCCTATTGCCCGCTCCTCATGTCTGCTTGAAGCTAGCTTGAGGCTACGTTAGCCGCTATAACCACAGGGTGAAAAGCCAAGGTATCACAGAGAGTGGTGAGACGTTACACTTCTTCTTCTGTTTGGTTTATTGGCGGGTGGCTACCAAAGTCAAGGTGCATTACTGCCCCCTCATCGTGTGGTGAGACATGATAGGCCTATGCACCTATAACAATAACGGCAAACATTTTCTCTCCTCAAAGAAATTCATAGTGTCGGAATTGTTTGTTCACATCAAAGTTGACCAAACTAATTGTGCAAGGGATTAAAAAAGAGAACTTGAGGAATAAATCCAAATCTGTTTAAGGTTCCTTCCCCACCTCAGACAGTTTGTTTGAGAAGTTGTGGGGCAAACTTTTCCTTCTACAGCACAAGGGTTGTCTACTGTGTCCAGATTTTAAAGAATGATGGATGTAGTGGGGGTTGGCTCAACTTTCCTTTTGGTGCCAGCAAACACTGCGACATTGAATAGTTGCTGATCCAACAGGCTGGGCACTGGAAATCTCAGCAGGTGTCGAGCCAAAGTGAAAACTGAGATAAAATCAGCTCTGCTACCTGCTGCTACTTTTAGTTAACACCACACTAGGTTTGCTACCACAGCAGCTTGTTTCCCGTCTAGGTATTAATGTGGGGACCTGCATCTGTGTACAGAGTTACATTTTAAAGACTTGGCTTCTTCATCGGGTGTCTCAGCAACGAAATTATTAACAACGAAGACATGTTATAAGATTAGTTTAAGTTAGGGTTTCCCAAGTAGTGTGTGTGTGTGTGTGGCCGTTAACCCCTTAATCTTCTGATTGTTGTTGATTTATTAGCCTAAAATTCTTGGTAAAGAGAAATACATGTAGATAGTACACTATAAATAATAATGCTCAGAATTACGCCTCTCTTTCACACACACACATACATACACAGAGAAAATGCGCAACTGTAAAGTGCTCACTCAGCTCAGTAGCTGCATCAGCAGACTGAGACAGAATAGAAAGCAGTTTCTTTGTTTGTGCGTGTGTGTGTGTGTGTGTGTGTGTGTGTGTGTGTGTGTGTGTGTGTGTGTGTGTGTGTGTGTGTGTGTGTGTGTGTGTGTACGTGCGTGAGTGATTTGGAGAGACGTGTGCGCATGTGTGAGGAGTTAAGGGAGAAGGGATCTTTGAGCAGACAAAGGGGAATCAGTGCCACTCTCAGCGTCCATTAGACCAACCGTGCAGATCAATATTGATCCTCACTACCACCGAGCTCCCTCTAATAGGCTCCTGCCTGCCCCGATACAATGACAGCATTAGCGTACATGACCAGATGGATGGATTCGGGGGTGGGAGGGCACACCACAGACCGAACAAGAGAGAGAGAGAGAGTGATAAAGAGGCTAAAGAATATTTACTGGTCCAGAGGAGAAAAGAATGGAGGCAGTAATGCTGATAATGTTTGCAAGACAGACACCAAGAGCGAGAGGCTGAGAGAGATCTCAACAGACAGAAAAGTAGAACGCTCCTAGTTTGCTGATGCAGGCAGAGTTTGATCCAAGCAGGAGATGAATCCATACAACACTCTCCTCCTTTTACTTAATGCATCTTCGTCGGTTACTTAGTGCATCTTCTCCTAAGCGACCACTTTAGAGCACGCGGAGGCCAAGAGAGGAAGTCTTTGTACACCAATCATAATAAAAGCATTGGACATTAGTGAGTGTATTTGACTCGCTCTGTCTGGGACGAGGGAAGAGTGAAAAAAGGGAGGTTGTTTGTGCTTGGCCGAGTCTTGTGTGTATTTCCCTGTCTGTACATGCTCCGACACCCTCTTGCTTGAATAATAAATAGTGATCAGCTGTTGCTGTAATTTGGCCACCTGACTCCTATTATCCACTATGTGAGCTGAAAGGATGGAGCGAGGGAGTAATCTCCTCCATCAGAAAGCATTGCAGAGCTCTGAGCAGTCTCACACACTCACGTCCTCCATGCGTGTTTATCTCAGCGGCGACCAAGAAGGAACCAAAGTTGTTTTCAGCATAAACGCCAGAAAATGATCCAGACATTTTTCCTTTTAAATGTGAACAACACAGCAGGAGATTGTTCGGGTCAGACGTGTTCACAGCAACAGGAAAATGCAGAAATCGTGTTTTTGTATAGAGTATTTGCATTTCTTCTGGGGTTTTTTTCAATTTTGCATCCGAAGCATGTTAGAAACGTCCTGAACTCTCCCAAAGGGGCCTCGCAGGAAAAGTTCCCAAAAATGTCAGGAGCAACTGACCATGCTGAACATTTGACAAACAACCCCTCTGCAAAAATTCCCGAAAATGTCCAGAGTGCAGTACATGTCTGAAACCAGCTTTCAAAGATTCCTTTTGAGAAGCTCACAGGGCTTTGGAGTCATTTAATATGACTGAGCTCTAAATAGGGAAAAGGAATGTAAATACACACTGAAGTTAAACATTGCGTCAGGCGAGTGTGTCAAGAGGAACAGTCGGTTCAGTGAAGGGTGAGATGCCTCGTTCGTCTGTGTAATAAAACTTTAAAGGTGCTGAAAACACATTCTATCAATCAGCTTCTTTCTATAAGTCACAGAGTCAAACATGAAAAGAGGAACTTTCTGCCAAAGTTGTATTCCTTTCACATGAGTCTGTTACACATGTTATATTTTAGTCTTTACTGGTTTGAACTGGGGAAGTTTCACTGTACTTCCTGTTCACCAGACCGAATTAAGATCATTTTTTCATCCAAATCTGATGACAGATGTTTTTGCTTGTGTTGCCACTGTCATTAGACCTGATGATGCAGTTTTTGAGTCCTAAACTCTTAATAACTACAGTATTTATTAAATCTTGAAATTGTATTGTTACTACCTCCACCAAGGAGCTTAGGTTTTTACCCCAGTCAGTTTAAAAGATTAAACACAAACTACAGGACGGATTACCACAAAACTTGTTGGAAGGATCCGATATGGGTCAGGCAGATCTGGATCAGGGGGCAGGCGCAGGATTTAATTTCATTTTTTCAGTTTCTTGAACATTTCAATATTTTCATTGATTTCTTGATTTCATCAATTGATTGATAAATTGATGGGGAAAAAGCAGGCAGGTTAAAGGGACTGATATTTATAAGTTTGTGCAGGGTCGAGGGTCCAAATAAATCGAGCGAATTAAAATGTGGTCCTGAGTGCCGTTCTAGTTTTGGTTCTCATTCTTACTTTTCCTATTTCTACATATGGTGCACTATCAGGGGTGGAATTTAACTATTTATCCAAGAAGTGTATTTTGGTGTAAGCCCACCTATAAGACAGGCTGTGGCTCAGGAGGAGGGGGAGTAGAGAGGACTGAAAGCTGTGCCAACACTGCATGAATGGTGTGTGATAAAAAAAAAAAAGCTCTGCAAATAGAAGTGCTCTATGAATAGTTTAATTCTACCTCTGATATTTTGTGAATCGGTGAATGTGACTTCTGCACTTTGAGTGGTTGATAAGACTAGAAAAGCTCTATATAGTCAATTTACAGTCCACTTAACTTTTTACTTTTCTGACAGTTTTAGTTTCTGCTTACTTTACAGATTATACAGAAATGATAAGTTGATAGAATGCACTTTCAAACACAAGTGGTTCCCTCCTTTTTGCTTTGTGATCCTCTGCAAACAAGCAGCGTTCTTGTTCTGCCTCCTGTTCATGACTCTATGACTTTCTCGTCAACAGTTTCACTGCCAGTGTTCTCAGAGGGATCCATTTAAATAACTGCTCTAGGCAGAAAGATTACAAAGATTAGACTGTAATGGAGAATTTTTGAATTATTGTATTAAGCAGAGGATGTGAAAACGCCGCTGTGCAATCCACAGTAAATAATGAGTGACTCCTGACACATAGCAACAGATGGAAACTTCAGATTAAAACCAAGTTTCAAAGAGGCTTTATCATTAAAGACAAATTTAACATAATATAACCCTTTCCCTACATTTAACTGGAAATAAATAACCATGTCGGTGCATTCTATGTTAAGATTTCAGATGATTTTATAAGTGTTAGAAATGTAATGAGGGACTATACAGAATCACTTGTTGATGTTCTGCAGGATATTGGTTTAATTTGTTCATGCTGCTCTTGTCTCTTTCCCCATCTTCTTCTCATTCATGCCCAAACATACTCACTAACAATAAATCCATCACCGTTTCCGAGTATATTTTGAAAAGACACAGCAGTGATCTCCAGACCTGTGTCTTGGAGACGGAACTTGAAAACCTGATCTGATATGTTGGTACCTCATACATTTCCCTCATAATATACCCTCTGGATTTCGTTCACGTTTTCGCTCTGCTTCTCACAGGCATCAGTTGCGGACAGCTAAAGCCTGCAGGCAAGTCATCACGCAGGGAGAAAAAGGAGCCGAAACACAGTCTGAGCTTTGTGCAGGGGCCTTGCATATAGAGCACATAGTGTCAGGGTAACCAGGCAGTGCAGCTGGCTTTTCACAACTATGCAACATTAAGGCAGTGTTTAAATCAAAACCCAAAAGACAAGGACCCTGTTCTCCCACACCGACGCATAAAAGGGAAAGAGAGTGAAGTAGAGTGAACCAGGGGGGGATGTGGAAAAGATGAGCCGTCAGGAGCGACTATATAAATGATAATGTTGGCAAGAACAAATATAGCTAACTTTTAAAAATGTTGGCATTTCATTGCGGAAGTGCTCTATACAACTGCTCCTGGCACTGCCATTCAGATCGGTTTGTATGTTTCCCCTTTACCGACAACACCCTCTTATAGCTTTTATTCTGTGACGTTGGCAACGAGTCCGTCGTGTCGCTGCCAAACTGACTTTTTCAGAGATACAGTCCTGCAGATGAAGACAACATCCCTTAGATTAAAACTGTTCTCTATTTGCATAGGTCAGCTGTGGGTTACAGATAATGAATGGCATGCAGTGTAATTTGGCTTTTAGTGGGTAAATACTATACAAAGCTCGATGTGTTGTCTAACTGTCTCTAAATGTTGGTCTGGATCAGTAGATCTGGATGATAGGGTGTTTTTTTCAACATTATCACAGATTTCTGAGAATAATTGATGGATCTATATGAAAATATCAACATTTTTAGGACTGATATTTATGAGTGTGTGCAATAAAATGTGGATCTAGTCAATTTTTGAGGCCCAACATTCCCCTTAGGAAATTACATTTAAATTCTCTAGATCCGCTGAAATAAAATACTGGATCCGCACTAAAATTCTGTGAGTTCTCTCTTGACATATATCGCATCCTTCCACCAAGTTCCGTGGTAATCTGTCCAGTAGTTTTTGTGTAATCTTTCAAACGGACTGGGGTAAAAACACACCCTCAACAATTTCACCGTTTTCCCAGGAAATAAGTCATGAATCATTCATGTTTATGAAACTGATATGAATGAGTGTGTACAATCTGGTGCAGTTTGAGACTGCTGGGCCTTGGCAGAGATATGTGCGTTTCTAGTTTTTCAATAAAATTGTTTTAAATAACCAACAACCGGTGGCAGCGACTCACAGTATTTGTGACTGAGCTGTACAGAGATAAAGAGGAAAGACTTCATGTTCGTGTTCATCCTCCTGGCCCCCCCTGAAACCCCTCTCCACAACATTCCTTTCATAAAAGTGCAGCGCTGGAGTATTTTCCTTTAAGAAACCGGAGAGAGCTGGTATGTGGATGGGCCCATTATGGAGCTACTTCTGTTGGAGGTTTCTGTTATCGCGATCAGATCTCCTCTCATGATCTGACCCATGGTCCAGTAGTTATGTCAAGGTTGGATGACCGTACTCTTACAAAAAACGCCAACCCCTCCACCTCTCTCTCTCTCTCTCATATGCCCGCACACCTCCCCACTGTGCGTAGATGCACAGTAACGTTAATTTATCACTTTGCTGCCTCCTGTTAATGTTCGCACGTTAGCACCTGTGCGACAAAGACCCTCCGGTTTCTGACATGAGTGTCAGCAGCAGGCGTGGCAGCATTCTACAAGGAGGCATCAGGTAGGTGTCAAAACATGTTTGTCCCTGGCCGGCCACCATCCAGCTCGACTCATCCCCACCGTGCGTCTAATTTCGGTCTGTAAGATGTCTGTCGCCAGAAGAGAAAATATGTTTGACATCTTCCTTTTTTTCCTCCTGCGCGGCATCGTAGCAGTTGCTTTCATCCCAGGCCGCTCCCCTCCCCTAGCCCCCTCTTCTTCTTTCTTTTTCTACGCCTAATGCAAGCATTCCTGCCCCTCCCCCTCTCCCCCCTCCCCCTTCCTATAGGTCCCCCTCTGCCGGTATGGATCTGTGAAATGTTGGCAGGGGGTGCTGCTATGGCAAAGAGGCTCAGCAATAGGCACTGTGATGTGAGGGAGAGGAAGAGGCGAGGAGAGAAAATGGATTGATTCCTCTGTGTACAGTGGGATCCTTTTCATTTGCCCCATCTTGGCCGCATACATTAGCCGGCCGTGTTGCACCAACCAAAATATTTGTAAGGTGGCCGGTGACCAACAGGACATTGCTCTTTGCAGATATCAATAATCAGCCAAACTCTGACCCGTGGGAGCTGATAGGAGCAGTGGTGCCAGTGGATGTCAACAAGTGGTTTGAAATTAACAGACATGTGATGTTCTAATGTTTCTCCTGCAACTGCAGAAGCGAAACTGTGACTTTTTATGGATTTTATGTTTAGAAAATGAGTTGCCTTCGAAATGCAAAGCCTAGAGCAATGAGCAATAAATCTTGTAGTAAGTAACCCAATGCCTCCAACAATTGTGACATGCTTGATGCTGCGTGAACGCATGAAAAGAAAAGAAAAATAAGATCACTGTGGGCTATAACAATCTCTCTTTATTCTCTATTCTGAACAATCAGCTTGAAATTAACAGTTCTCACAGGTACCATTATTATAAAAGGCCAAAAACATTTGTTGTCATGTCTCTCCGCGTAGTAATAGAAAGGATATATGAAATTCTAAATCAGATAATATACTAATAATAATAATGAATGCTGTTCCGATAAACCACTTTGTAATATTCACTTGGCTCACACATAAACACAGATTTATTCATTTCATTCATTAATATCGTCGTTACTGTCCAGTATCTTCACTCTTCTGTCAAAGTTTCCCTGTCTGTCTGCACTCATCGTTCAAATCCAAAACTCAAAGTCTGCATTCCATCTCAACCGCTATCTCCCCCTCTGTCTCTCTATCGCTCTCTACCTCCCTCCCTCCCTCTCTTTTAACCTTAAAGTGGTTGCATTTCGTTTTTGGTCACTCAAAGGAAACATCCTTTTGCCTGAGTTACCACTATAGACATTGCGGTGGTTACGGCGTTTCAGAAAGCCTAGCTGTGTTCGTGATACCTTGATGACTCTTCCGCACCATCGGAGGATTAAAACTGAATTCACATTGACTTGAATGGCGGCGTCCCCTCAGACCGCCTGGGTGACCTCGGTGCCGAGACCCTCCACCATGTCGGACACTGCGTCGGGAACTTCCTGGACATCCCCGCTCAGGTTCATGTCCTTTTTCAGTTCAAAGTCACTCTTCTCCTTGATAGGCATCTCCTCTGGCTCGTCACTTCCGTTAACACACTCCTCTGTCGGCGTGACAGTAGTGGCAGCGGAATCTGTGCACTCTCCATTCACAGCTGGAATTGCAGGGACAGAAGGGCTCTCTAGATCTCCGTTCTCCATCTTGCTTTCGACCTCAGGCTCAGGGCTTGGCAGCTCTTCCACAGAGGCTTCAGCGACCTTTTCAGACTCAACAGTGATATCGCTGGCAGATACAGACTCTGAGATGAAGATCTCAGGGATGGGTTCTGCTGCGTGTGGCTGAGCTGCGGGAATCTCCTCTGCTGCAGTCTCCAAGATCGCAGGTACTTCTACCTCCACAGTCTGAGAGGCTACGATCGGTTCTGGCTCAGTGTCTTCTACTTGTTCCTCTGCTGCTGGTTCCACTGGGAGAGCCTCTTGCTCAGGCTCTGGTTGTAGTACTTTCTCTGGTTCTGCGGGCTCGGGTGATTGTTCTAGCTCTGGTTCCTGCTCTAGCTCTTGCTCTGGTACTTTCTCTGGAGCTGGGGCTTGCTCTGGTTCGGGTTCCAGCTTGGGAGCTTTCACTGGCTCTGGCTCCTGCTGTAGTTCTGGTACTGGCTCTGGGGCTTGCTCCAGCACTGGCTCTACAGCTGTTTCAGCCAATGGCTCAGGGATAGGGGCAGCAGCAGGCACCACTGTCTCCTCCACAGTCGCTTCAGGCTCAGTAACAGTCTCTGGGATGGCCTCTGGCTCTTGTTCCTTTGGTGCTTCCTCTGTGATGGCAGGAATAACCTCTATTTCTGGCACAGATTCCACAACTACAGCGGGTACTTCTACAGGGAGGACTTCAGGTGCAGGTGCAGCTGCAGGCTCAGGTTCAACTTCACTTTGCACAGGTTCCTCTGCTGCTGCTGCAACGGCCTCTGGGAGCTGTACTGGGGCTGACTCTTGCACTGCCAGAACCATTTTTTCTGCTGCTGGGGCAGCTATTACAACTGGTTCTTCAACTACTGGAGCTGTTTCCACTGCTGCTGCAGCAGGTTCTTCTGCAACTGGAGCAGATTCCACTGCTACTAAAGTGGGTTCTTCTATGACTGGAGCTGTTTCCACTGCTGCTGCAGCTGGTTCTTCTGCAACTGGAGCAGATTCCACTGCTACTAAAGCGGGTTCTTCTATGACTGGAGCTGTTTCCACTGCTGCTGCAGCTGGTTCTTCTGCAACTGGAGCAGATTCCACTGCTACTAAAGCGGGTTCTTCTATGACTGGAGCTGCT
Source organism: Hippoglossus hippoglossus (assembly GCF_009819705.1). Lineage (NCBI taxonomy): Eukaryota > Metazoa > Chordata > Actinopteri > Pleuronectiformes > Pleuronectidae > Hippoglossus > Hippoglossus hippoglossus. Next base: position 10,976,749 of record NC_047153.1, read on the forward strand.
TCCTCTGCTGCAGCGGCAGGTTCTTTTGCGACTGGAGCTGCTTCCTCTGCAGCAGCAGCAGGTTCTTTTGCGACTGGAGCTGCTTCCTCTGCAGCAGCAGCAGGTTCTTTTGCGACTGGAGCTGCTTCCTCTGCAGCAGCAGCAGGTTCTTTTGCAACTGGAGCAGCTTCCTCTGCTGGGGCGACTACTTCCTGTACTGGAGCAGCCTCCTCTTGTGCTACAGCAGCTGGTTCTTCTGGAGGTGCAGTTTTGGGCTCTTCTGGAGCCGCTGCAGCTTCAGTTACTGCTGCCACAGCCGACGCCGCAGCTTCCTTCACCACATTGTTGGCCTCAGTTATCACCTCAGCTCCTGTGGCCAGGGCTCCATCCTTCACTTTAGCCGATTCCTCTGCATGAGCAGCTAACGCCGCGATCTCATCCTTCGCTTCTTTCGGGTCGCTCACATCATATCCCTTCTTCTTCCGGCTAATTTTGTTTCCCATGATGTGTCTCCTGTAGGAACAAGTAGATGAAGATGTGATTTAATATGAGGAGTGCAGCTTTGTTTAATGTTGGCCCGACATTAATCATCAATGTTTAAATATGTTTAAACATTCTCCAAGAAAAATGCAATATCTCTTTAAGACACAGTCAGACAAACACATTCATTCCTTTCATTCCTGACCAGTGTGTCTCTGGAGTGTGGTACAAAACCCATGCCACAAGGAATCTCCTCACAGAGAGACCCCTGGAACTTGTGCTAACCACTGAACCACTCTGTCCCCCATGTTTGCTGGTGATTTACACATGTGTATGTTTACTCAAGCAGTTGTTGCAAAGAAAATCTCTTAATACAGATTATATATGTAACATCTAAACTACATTCCTTGAGTCATGGAAATACAAGTATTAGTTACATGTTTCTAAAATGTCCAAAATGCAGCATGGGTCCATGCAGATCCTTCAAATGTAAATTCTTCAGAAAGGAGAACTGAGAGAAGTCTATTGTCGAGACGTGAACCATAAGTTCAATTAGGAGAGTGTTCTGTGCCAAACACCGTTTGGCAGGAAAACAAATGTAAATGCATGGGAACCTCGGTGAGAACAACTCCACAGCCTCTTGGGCCATTCAGAAGTGTCTGGTACGGCTTGGTGCCAAATGAACCCACAGCTGAGTTGAACATGTATAGATTCAGAACTAAAGCTAAGTCAGCGTGTTAACCCTAACCCGGGAACTGCGAGCGACTCTCACAAGACACATAGAGCGACCAGAAAGGGAAGTTTCATTTCCAGAAAACATCTAAATGAGAAAACTGGATCGCATGCACCGCAAATCAGTATAAAACCACAGAAATCTCACTGACACGATCAGTGAATGGAGGAAACGCTGCAGACATGTAATTATTTTGTGTTACTGCCACAAGCTTTAGAGGAAGATTGCAACACACTTTAACTTCCCTTCAGAGGCAAAATAGAGAACTGGAAGTTTATCTTGCTGATTGTGTTTCACCCCACCAAGAACAAATCGACCTGTTTGAATTTGGAAAACAACGCTCCTATAATCGCCATTTTTCTGCACTGGTGATGGTTTCGGGTTTATATGAATTTGATTAGTCTAATCCACATTGCCAGGGGATATTCAACACAAAAGCAAGAAATCTTACGCAACGTGTTTTATTTTTCTACCAGGAGGAGGGCAGTTACCCTGCAGGGCAGCATGTGGGTACAGGTATACGATCAATCCGGGAACTGTCCATAGTGCTGCAATGGAGCAATCAAGACCGGATGCACCACACACCAGGCATGCTGGGATATTCTGCTTCACCATGACACAGATTTACACTCCATGCATGTGCTATCCGTTGGCATGAAGAAAAGAAAAAAAGCAAGATGTCTGCTGTTACAGCTAATTCTGCTTTGAAATCCACTTCCACATCGTTGTAATTGGTTTTTATTGCGGGTGACATCTTTTTTTTTTTTTGCCAAACGCATGGACCCAATTTGCACATGTCCCCGACCACCAAATCAGACAAAGCAAAATGTACAGTTACAGGATGAAAAACCTCATATTTTCATATCTAATTATTGTGCATCGATTTCGTCAATTTGTAAGGAAATTCGAATGGATGGTGGACGTGATGCGTAATGCTGATATTTCATGCACCCGCAGACACCCGCAGCAGCAGCAGCAGCAGCAGATAACGGGTAGCATGTGCCGACCGGTAACAAAGGATGGTGCCTCCTCTCCAGCAGCTTCTCACTGACCACAGGGTAAAAAGGGTTGAGGCGCTGAGTTGGCTGCAGACACCGATGCCAAGCTGCGGTCTATAGTGGACTATAGGCTACCACACATGGTAATTACACCAAGCCCTTACAGTCATTCAGCGGCCACGAACACTTGAGATAAAAAAGCTGCCTCCATCCCCCACTTCGACCCACCCACCCACCACCCACTGCTGCTGTTGCTGCTGCTGCTGCTGCTCTGCCCTTTTTGTTTCAACGAGCCCTTTTCCAAAATGTCCAACTCACACAGGCACAGGGAGAAAAAAGACACGACATCCAGGACAAAATGAGTAGAGACACAACTTCGTAACTTTGTCTTTGCGCCTTTAAAAAAAAAATCTGAGGTTGCTTTTAATCGCCTAGTATTTGAAATAAAAAAATTAAAAAACCTTGCATGCGCTGCAAACCCAAGAAAAAAACGCACAAGGCTTCATTACATTGAAAACACTAAACCCTGTCTTTATAATAGGAGCCCTGATAATTAGCATATTTACATAATAGGATAAAAAAAGAGAAAAGACGGAGAGAACAATAGCTACAGATTAAAGGCATTTTTTTCCCTGACTCAATCACTCCACGTCTCTCTCTCTCTCTCTCTTTCTTTCCTTCCTTCGTTCTTTCTTACACAAAACCCCAAATCCTACACATGTTTCAGTTGAAAAACAACAGGCTATGATAAATAAAATATAAAAAAGACAAATCTGTGATGTAACCGACCTGTTTGTCTATGTAGTGATCAGCAGGACTTGTTCTCCAGGCTCCCTCTCTCCCTCGCTCTCCCTCTCTCTTCAGGCAGGCTGGATGTGATAATGGAGGTAAACCTTGAGAGTGACAGCTGCAGATTCCGCCCCTGCTCTCTCTCTCTCTCTCGCTCGCTCTCTCTAGCTCTCTCTCTCTCTCTCTCTCTCTCTCTGCTCGAGGTGCAGTCTGGGAGGTTGTTGCAGCCGTGGAGCGCCCCTCGCAGTTTTCTAGACATCTGTCGCTATCTGAGTCCAGCCTATACCCCACCACTGCTCGGGCTGCAGCCCACACCCTCCCGGGCTGTGACCCCTCCCCTGCTGCACACACCCACTCCTCTGCATACTTCTCTGCTGTTGACTATACACAACTGGGGATGTATATATACAAACTAAGATCCGTAGACAATTACAATGGTTCCTTGGTGGGTTTTTCTTCTGCGACACCTTACAAGTAATCCTAGCAATCATTGGTTAGGGCAGGAGGCTATGGCTAAACATCACAGCAAGATTAAAAAAAAATAGAAATCATGTCAATCGATATCGATAATTGTCACATTAAATGTCACCTTACTATTTATTTTAAGTTTAAAGATTGATTTTTATCCTGAGTGAAGGTTTTAAACTCTTCTGAGCAGAGAATTTACTAACACTCTCCAAAAAGGAAAACATTTTATGAATGTGAAGCCGATCATTTGTGTGTTTTACCTCCTCACTGCATTCAATCGATATGTATTCATATTGTACTAGTTTTATTGATATTGATGGAGAAGGGACTTCAGTGTTTGGATTCTGCTCGTCTGTAGAAGTCATTTTAATCATGTTATATTACAAATTTGCTTTATGATGTTTTTGTCAGTAATACAAAACGGTGTTCGTATCGGACCAGCTTGGTTTGGTTGAGACTTGATGAGACTTGATGAAATTCAACAGTTGACTCTTTCAAGTGAAAATCATCTCCTCCGACAATTTGGCCGAACCAACGTGGCAGAAAAAAAAATCAGATGTAGTGTATCAGTTCATTTGTATCCACTTGTAGAGTCTGTGAAAAGAAAGGTGAGAGTGGGTGTTTCCCTGACAGATTCCCTGACAATCACATCCATTTTCATCCAGTACCTCAACGGCTTGGAATATAAAAACCATCTCAAAATATAAAAAGCAATAAAAAAAGTAAAACTGTCCCAAAAATGTTTCCTTTCAAACACAATGAAGGCTGGAATTCCCAGTATCAGTTCATTTGCATTCACTTGTAGAGTCTGTGAAATGAAAGGTGAGAGTGGGTGTTTCCCTGAAAGATGCACACAATCACATTTCTTAACAGTTTCTCTCAGTGAAACTGGAGGGGGGAAAAAATCACAAAGAAATCACTGATAATCTGATTACATCACTCAAAACCAACCGGCCTGGTATTTAATCACAAACGGTCCTGATAAACAGCCAAACCGGTTATTTTCTCCTGATTTACGCATATTTGGAAATGTACACACTCATGTGGCTTGGATGCAAGGAATGTGTCTTGGTGCATGTAAGAAATCCATTTTGTAAATAGATCTTTATATATTTATAATATTTTGTATAGGCCTAATTATATATTTTGATTTAGTGTAACAATTGAACAAAGTCCCCCTTTGTTGGACTAACAAAGGATTATCTTATCTTATATTTAGAGTGTTACAGATTCAGTGCTGGGCGTGAAATCATTGTCCAAATGGTTTCGTAGTTTAAAGAGTTGTGTTTCTTTACTTTTCTTCATTTGACTTTACTTTACTCTTCTTTCTTTTCCTTTGTATTATTTTCTTTTCCCCACATGAGGATCTTAAAAAACATTATCACTCATGTCTCAAGAATTGAATACCTGAGTATTATTGGGGAGACAGCGCCCTCTCCTGTTACTAATACTGATAGCACAACACAGTGTCTACAGCGACACTTTGTTGGGTATTAACTCTATACTCAAACAAGATTATACTAATATTGCTTATAGTGCTTATTTATTTTTGGTGATTTTGTAATGACTTTTGGAAATATCTAGTTACATATTTTACCATAAAACGTTCTGTTCTTTTGAGACCTATAGGTAATGATTTATTTTAATGCTCTGTTGACTGTTTCTGTGTCCAATATATCTGTCAAAGGAAGACAAAAGAAAAGGGGAAATAAAATAATCTTTGTTGTTTGTTTTCCTTGCTGACAGCACAGCTTAATAGTGACAAATGAGCAGCAAAGGCGGAGTTTCACATGATGTAAAATCTCTGGAATGCATTCCCAGGAGTCCGACGTCCATCCCAGCCAACCACCCTGCTCCACATAGACAGACGACTCACAAACATGAGGGGAGGCCTTGGAAAACCCTCCCGAGTTCTCATCAGGTTGATGTCCAAAGCTCATTTGTCTGCAGCTCTGACTCAAAGGCTGTGGAGATGGAGAAATAAAGAAACAGGTGCTGGGGCTACAACAACCTATGGGCCAATAGCTCTCCATCAAAGTGCAGGAATGTGTCACACTGCTTTGGCTCACGTTGTATTCCTATAGAGAGAAGAAGGGTAAACACTGGGCAGGTTAATATGTTTCATGAATATATAAATGAACTGATGATAATCCGATTTCAAACAAAATCATGTGCTTGATATTTGATGTTAACTTCCACATTTATAATGATTAACACAACTTTCAAAAATGGCCTAAAACACAGTCTGTCCTGAAATGAAAAATGACCTGCACACCAACACAAATAAAGAACCACGTTGAATCTCTGTCTCCCAATGAGTAAATAATCTTCACTTAAGACATTTCATACTTCTGTGGTATAAACAGATAGTTTCCGATGTTATACAATTCAGTGAATGCATAGTATCAGAGTTGTGGAATAAGTCAATGGAATGAAGCCATTATCAGTGGTTACGTCAGAAATGTCCGCAGTGAGAAGGCTTTCATTACATCATGGTAACACTATAATATTTTCACAACTGCACTTTATTGTAGTTTTGGTTACTAAACAATATCCCTTTTAAAAAAATAATATATCTCAGAATTAAATTTCAATCGGTTGATGTGTTAGAATTCCAGATGCATAAGAGTTATTCAAAATACAACGACAGTGAAGTAGGACAGAATTTTTCCCTTTCAGTTTTCAGCCAGAAACAGCACCACCTACTGGACACTTTAGTCATACATGTTTTTACAAAACAAAACAAAAATATAAAAAAACATAAAAATACATGGTTATATAATTTTTTAACCACAACGTCGTTTTATTAGCGTGCTGGGCAACCACGACACCTGCTCAAACCCTGCTTCTTGCTTTTGTGGTGAAGACTTGCAGAAGAAGTGAAGTAAAAAAACTGGTATAAGAAACATTGGAATCGCATCTGAATGAATTGGCTTAAATGGACTCAAAAAATTGTAAAATAAATAAATAAATATTACAGGTTTCGCTAAAAGACAGAAAGTGTGTTTATACTCTCGGTGGAAGTATGTTGAACTTCTGGCCACAATAAATAAATAAAAATCACAGGTTTGACCCTCTCTAAAAGTCAGACGGTGTTTATACTGTTGGTGTACATTTGTTGAACTTCTGACCACAATAAATAAATAAATAAATAAATAAATAAATAAAGGTTTGATCTTCCCTAAAAGACAGGATGTGTGTTTATACTCTGGTTGTGAGTGTATTGAACTTCTGACCAAAGGTAATGATTGTTATCACCTTCCTCTTCTTCATCAGCTGTTAAAGGAAAAACTGCTATGACATCATGTATTGGCATGTGGCGAGAGGGGCGGCTCGATTATTCGGTGAACAAATTGAACCCACCCTTTCACCACAGTTAAATACTATATTCTACACGTGTATCTATTAGTATATAACTTTGTACAAGAAGCTGATCAACTCCTGAAAATTTATATTAAAGTGATCAATAGTGGTCGCGTGCGCAGAGGGTCGCTCTGGGTCCGGCGCGGCTCGGCGGTGATCGAATGCAACGCACCCCGCTGGCTACTTGAGGGAGGGCGGTGCTAGCGGTGCCCAGGCAGCAGCAGGGCCTCGCCTTTGTGGTTGTAGGAAGAGAAGATGGCTCCCGTTCTGGAGAAGCAGCTCCCGGGCGCAGCCGGAGCAGGCGACAACAACAACGAAGACGAAGAAGGACAAACCCTCTGGTGAGCCCCGCTCTTCCTGTAACAGCCCCGTGCTCCCCGAGGCGTTTCGTGTCCGAGCCCAGCCGCCATGGTTCTGCTTTGTCACTGCCGGGTTGGTCAGACACCGGCCCGGCTAGCTGCGGCGTTAGCATCTCGCTCAGGCTTGGGCGGTCAGTGTGTTAGCTCGGCTGCTAACGTCAGCTAGCCGGGCTACTGCTGGTTAGCTAAACAACACAGCGCCACGGTTAGCGGGGTTTACTGACACAAGAAGTGTTGCTGAATTGACTTGTCAAGTGTGAGAGGAGCTATTCGTGGTGTCAGGGACCATGACAGTGTCACTGCAATAGCCGGTTAGCTCCTTTTATGCTGATAAAGCTAGCTAACATGAACATTAACGTAAATGGGAACAAGCTAGCACCAAATCTGACAAACCGAAGCACACAGGAGGAACATTGACTTCAGTCAATGTTTATCCATGGGGATCGAATTGTGATGAAGCTTAAACTTTTTCATTTCAGGATTCAGATCGTCCGCTTGGTGTTACTGCTTAATTCTAACGTACCACAGATGACCTATCATTTCCTGTTTTTGTGATCTCGTGGACCCATCGCCGGGCTAAGAAAAAGTAGAACAATCCTTGTTTAGATGTCAAGTTATTGCCACGGAACGCTACCTAGTGTTTTGGTAGCAACCTGAACTTCCAGAATGATCCGAGCTGTCAATGAGCCACTCGACTTTGAAGCTACCCTCCTTAGCCTGTTTTTCTCACTGTACGTCCTGTTATTTCTTGCAGGACCTCGATACTGAGCGAAGTTTCAACCAGATCGACTTCAAAGTTGCCATCAGGAAAACACATCCTGCTGTTTGGTATGTATTTTCTGAAGCCACTCGTATGAAAGCCTGTGCTTCTGCAGGGTTTTCAGTGCACTTGCATTAGTCAAGCCTAAGTTGGGTGGAGGGCCCGCAAACTGCAGAATAACACAGAGTTTAGCAAAGCTTGTGACTGCACATTTATAAAACTGTCTGCTCTCTTAGCTGGCTTTCTCCCCAGGGGATATGCACACTGGCAAACATAATAAATACAGACAGGATTTCTTATGTGGGGGTCATTTGGATTTGGGTGTACCTTGTGAGACACTGCTTTTAACCCAGAAAGATGTGTGTGTGTGAGGGGTTGTCACCTTTAAATGTTATGAGTAGATAAGAAATATTGTGAAGTTTAGATATGTTTTTTTTTTAATAGAGAGCAAAATTATTTATTGGTACATTTGCACATCATATTCTGCATTAATCCAAACTATCAACGATAGCATGCATGTGTCAATACTGCTACGACTGATATATAAAACATCTGGCAGGTGAGGATGGATCGGGAAAAACGTCGCTCATGGCCAAACTTCAAGGAGCTGATCACAACAAGAAAGGGAGGGGGCTGGAGTATCTGTACTTAAGTGTCCACGATGAGGACAGAGATGGTGAGTCTACCTGCTCTGTTGTTTTACAGCAGTAGCCTTTAGTAAACTATATCCATAAAAAACAATAATCATGCTGCCTCTATGTAACCTGGATTTGACTTCTGTTTTCCAGACCTTTCCCGTTGCAATGTGTGGATCCTGGATGGGGATGTATACCACAAAGGCCTACTCAAGTTCGCTGTTTCAGCTCAGTCGCTACCTGACTGTCTAGCTGTATTTGTTGTGGACATGTCACGGCCCTGGACCATTATGGATTCTCTACAGAAGTGGGCCAGTGTGCTACGTGACCACGTGGACAAGCTCAGGATCCCTCCTGAGAACATGAGAGAAATGGAGCAGAGAAGTAAGTAATACATGACGTTCTCCACCCACACGTGTCTCTCATTGTGGAAGGTATTGGAAATTAAACATTCAATGGGTGTAACCTTTCCCCAAATCCTTGGTTCGGTTCAGACCTAGATTTTTCTGTTTGAGTCAAATAACTGAAATATTTATGCACTGTTGACTTGAATGTTCTCTGGGGTTCTGAAGTCTCAGGGTTATTATCCATCAGGCCAACGGAACTAGCCTATTGCTGACCACAGACATGATCTCTCAATCATGACTAAGATAAGCAGGTGACTCATGCAGTTGAAAGACAATAAAATAGGTGTTATGTTATACTTACAAAATATACAGCTTCCTCTAACTTAATAATGGTTAATTGTTTAATGGGTCACCCTGTTAATTGTAAAATGATTTTTGATTCATAAGTTAATTGCATAATAACAGCCAGACTCCTTGCTGACCAGTTGCTGGGAAAAAGAGGAGCTGGCTCGCAGCTGTGCGTAGGCGAAGCACTGTACAACACTACACCCCGTCATGGATGTTTCTTGCTCATCATCAGAGAGGCCCATGATCCTCAGCTGTGTGTTCTGGCTGCAGGCAAGATCTGCAAATCAATGCCTGTGATGCACTCAGATGTTGTTCTCCTGTTAATTTTAGAATTGGTTATCTCTCTTATGAACAGATCTTTTATGTTGGCTGAGATTGTTGCTTTTAAGACAAATCAGGTCAGCCTGCAGGGTTGTACAGTTGGTCCTTTTCTGCCTCTATAAAGTTTGCTTGCTGCTGCTCTAGAAGTCTGAAATGATTTATCATTAAGAGGGCAAACTCGTTTAATGTTGCAGTTAAATTTTAAGTGTTTTGAATGTGACGGGTTAATACAGTGACAAGTGGTAACAAGTAGCTGTGTGAGCTGGCAAATGTATGAAAAAGAAAAGTGGAGCTGGTAGCCAAGTGATGACTAGAGCACATTGTTAACTGAAAACACTTATAATGATTTTTGAATGGGTTCACTTTACAGTTTCCTTTCCTGACATTACAGGATATACTGCCTGGAATTTATACAACACACGGTGTGGTTTGAAGATGTTTTCTTGAGCATTCATTATTCAATTTGTAGTTCAAATTTTGGTCCATTTGTGAGGCTTCATTTCAGACCTGTTTGCCAGATCTCTCTCGAGCGCCTGTCCTCCTTCCTTTCTTTGACCAAACCTTTTGACCCCCACCCCCCACTGACACAGTCAGATTTCCAGTTTAGCTTAGACACATCATCCAGATAAAGCATCTCCCAGCATATCAGTGTGATCCTGTGATGTCAGTAGCACATTGGTGAGACCGAGTCAGACTATGTATTTGTGGATGTGTGTGTGTGTGAGGAAAATAGACAGACTGGAATTGTGTGCTAGATACTTTTGTCCAGAGAGTCTTGCAGTCGTATTGCATCATTGTTCCCTCCCCTCCAACAGCAGCGTAAGGAAGGGACGTAAACTGAGTCTGAATCAGTGGGCTGGACGTTCTGACTCCTTTGCTGTAACTGAAGTAGGCTGGCTGCTGAGCTGTCTCAAGTCAAATTACAGATTCAGCCTACTGCTGCCAGCACCACAAGTTGAAATGAGAAACATTTCACTCAGTGTCCTCTGTGGTAGTGACGGGATGGGGATTGTTTTTAGCTGAAGTGTTTAGGAGAAGTGTGTAAGCAAACATCTTGGGTGTTTTGTTTTCACTCTGTCTTTTTCACTTAAATTAGAGGAAGCGAGTGATGTGACAGCTGTCAGTGTTTTAACCACAAGACAGCAGCAAACAGTGGACAGTTAAACACTGGTGTAAAACCTGGGAGACCATATTTGTTTTGTTAGTCAAAGAAGAATTTATTTGTAGCTAAAGAAGTGTTTTAGCTTGTACAGGCATCTTTGCAGAAATTAATGTAAATTTGTCAGAAGAATCACTATTCTTAGTTTTTTAAATATATAATTGTTTTTCAGTTCAGAAAAATGCTGTATATGTAATTTGCATAAGGCTGAGCCATCTTATGCATTTTGACCTCACCTTTGTTTGTGGAGCAGTTAAAAAGGTGTTGTGGGGCAAAGTCTGTCTGTCTTCAGCACTCTCACTTTGTATTGTAAAGTTTCTCACCACCCAAATATTATTTTGCATCACACGAAATAAGAGATTCATGTTTTCATGGCAAAAACCAATCATCAACACCTCCATACAAACTAATGATTCCTTTAGAATAATCCTCTGCTCTATCAACTACTTTGTCAAACACCCTTGTGATAGATACAGGGCCCAATGAATAATGGATGAGAGTGAAAGTAGTGTTTGAGTGATGTTTTTCGCCATAAGTCACTTTAAATACATTATCAACACATTTGATATTGTAAGATAATATTAGTAAAGGTTTTGATGCATTTTTTGTTGTTATGGTCTGTTGTCTGTGTTTTCAGTCAGTAGATCTCAGATGTGTGCCCCTAAAGTCTGCTTGAAGGGATTAGATGAGAAGTCTGACTGTACTTTTAGCAGCCATTCAAATCTTTGTCTAATCGGGTTATGTCCTCTTATATATATTTCAGTGAGGGCAAAAAAAGGCCAGAGATGTTCCCAAATCTAGCTTGTGAAAGGTGTTAAGTCAGCATGTCAAACTCCTGTCCTCGTGTAGAAAATGTACATATTTGTGCATATGCACTGGATTTGTGTAATCCTGTATCCAAGGAGGGCTGCGATTTGGATTGCTTGTAACACCAGATCTCGGCCCATATACTAAATCCCATGTCTGAAAGTAAAGGGCTTGGCTCTAAGCAGCAAGTCTGTCTGGCTTTGTGGGCTGTCCCCTTCTGCATTCCCGAAGCTCCTGAGGAAGTAGGCCAGGGCTTCCTGCCTATAACCCCCCTTGCATCTCCCCCGCAGCTTTGTAAATGTCTGGTAAGCTGCAGTAGCACAACAGGAAAGCAGAGGATGCCACGTATTTATCTTATACCTTTCACTTATGGCCTTTTATAGAAATTGTGGACATTTTTGATTAACAATTTCCAATGATACTAAAATATTACTGATAGAAATGACTTGTTGCATGTACTGTATCTATTCATAGTTCTCCATCAGTGTTGTAGCTCCTTAGCTTTACTAAAGGTACTAGCAAAGATGACATGCACATCAAAACATTTACTTGTTTTGGAAGAGATACCATGTTGAAGAACTTCGTTGGTTAAATGTTCTTACTTATGATGTATTTATTCTTTTCACAGACACCATTCACATAATTTTATACTTGTCACTTGTGTATTGTCTCGATAGAGCATTATTCTGTGTTTATCTGGAGTGAGTGTTATTGTTTGTTGCCTTGCTTAGCTACACTTCTATTAAAGACATTTTAATATTTTTTGTCGTGCTGCTCTGTATATTCACTAAAAGTAATATATAGTAAATACAATTTAAAAAAATTTTTTTTTTTACTCCCTTTTTGTTTTTCCTCTAGTGGTAAAAGCGTTCCAAGAGTACACAGAACCAGAGGACACCAGCACATCCTCCCCACAGAGACGGGCTCCAACAGCCGGGGAAGACGAGGCTGTTGTGCTACCGCTTGGGGACAACACACTCACATACAATCTGGGCATTCCAGTGCTAATAGCTTGCACAAAGGTAAATCTTTCCTACAGCCTCGAAAGCCTGAAGTGTGAAATTCTACATTTTATTCATACTTGTTGTTTACGTAACTCAAGTAAATTCAAGTGGTAATTATGACACAATCCAACACAAATGTTTGTAGGAAAAAACAATGTTGGAATTTTATAGCAGAACGGTTAAAGGTCATCTTCAATGTGACATCATAATGTTCTGCAAAAACTATTTTCTGACCGTTTTTCATCGCTTTAACTTGTGGAACAGATTATGACCATATTTCCTGTGACTTGTTGGCAGAGGCATACGACTGCAAGGCGGCAATTCTAGTTCCCTTCTTCAGCCACAGCCGTTCTCACTTGTCAGTACGTCCTCAGTACTTGATGTCTTGACTGGCTATCAGGACATGTGGGCTTATAGTGTCTGTCCTCTCCCCGCTGATACATTTGTGTTAACTTTTATTCATGCTTTTAGTTTTATGTTGTGCTTTGTGAGGCAGTATCCTCTAATAAAAAGCTGGCATTAAATGTGCTCCTTTATCCTCCAGGCAAAGAGCAGTGCTGAAAAACAGTGTTGCCATCAGCAGAGCTTCACATGCTCGCTGTGACTAGAAAATGATGAAAGTGCCTTTTTTCCCTTTAGTGCCTCTGTCTAACTCTTGTCACACTATTCGGCTTTGCAGAAGACTGTTGAAGAGCCTCGTTTGATATTTATAACTGTTTTGGCTATAAAAACTAAAAAAGAAGGTCAAATCTTTTGACGTATAATTCCAAAATGTGCATTTCAGTCTTAAATTAAACCTCATCTCTTGTGTCATGACTAATGGGGAAAGCTGCAGTAGGAATCCAGGGACAGGAAATGCTCTTATTTCAATGCTGTCACTGCCACATCACACCCCCATGCACACACCCCCTCTGTTAGCAGACAGACAAGTATCAAGAACAACAACAACTAAACTATTATGGTGATTTTAATGACATCTAATAATGCAGAAACCTTGGAATATGGGTGCTTTCATTACTGCTTCTCTCTCAGTCAATGTGGACTGACGTGGCGGTTTTGCTGGTTGTTTTTCCACCATGTCAGTCTGTTTGTGTTTGTCATGGTGAAAAAATGTGGTCCTGGAGACACCTACTGTAATGGGAACTACAACAGAGGTGGTTTTGTGTACTTTGGCAGGTGTTTTTCCGTCTGTCGAGTCCTGAGAACTGAGTATTCATGTAATGGTGCAGTATAATCTACTAGGACTCACAGGTCGGAGCATCAATGAACTGCGTCTCTAGGAATCAAATCTATTTGTTCCTACTAGACACGGCACAAAACACAATTATTGTCGGCGGGTTTTAAAGATGCAAAGCACAGTGTTATCTTGTTCACATGTAAATGCTGACATTTTATTGTCTCTCATGAAAACATTTCTTTCCCCCTCTCTCTGTTATTCTCTCCAGTGTGACTCAATCAGCATACTAGAGAAGGAGCATGACTACAGAGAGGAGCACTTTGATTTCATCCAGTCCAACATCAGGCGATTTTGCTTACAGTGTATCCTTTTCATGCATATTTGTTTCGAACAATGGTCATTAGATTTACATTTACTGTTCAATCAATCAAATTTTATTTGTATAGCGCATATTCATGTTCAAACAAACAGCCCATTCGTCAGTTTGATATGGCTCATGTTATTCTGGTTATTATCAATCAATCAATCTACGTTGCTGCCTTGACTGAACTGAACAGATGGCGCCGGCCTGATCTACACCTCAGTCAAAGAGGAGAAGAACCTGGATCTGCTTTACAAATATATAGTACACAAGATTTATGACTTCCAGTTCACCACACCTGCCTTAGTGGTGGAGAAGGATGCAGTTTTCATGTAAGTGATGCTCTAGTTTGGTTTGTCATGGCTTGTTTAGTTTTGATTCAGTATAACTAGCGGCCACCAGCGGATATTACCACCAGCTAATTATCTAAAATAGAATGTTTAGTTTGCATTTCCTGTCATCTACCTTTGTCTTATATTTTAGTCCATCTGGATGGGATAATGAGAAGAAAATTGGGATTTTGCATGAAAACTTCACAACAGTCAGACCCGAAGATCCTTTTGAAGATTTTATCACAAAGCCTCCAGTTCGGAAGGTATGACAGTGCAAATACTGAAAATACAAAATGTGCCAATTCTTTTTGAAGCCAATAAATAAACACATGCAGCATCAACTATTTCAGAGCTTCCTGCCATTCTCTCTTTCTGTTTTGCTCCTCTTTGCAGCTGATTCATGATAAAGAGATAAATGCAGAGGATGAGCAGGTTTTTCTGATGAAGCAACAAGTAAGAGTCTCTTTCCTCCATATTTAATGATTTATTTTTCCAGCCAATGAGAAGTTTTCTAAATCAAGTAAAATTCAATTTCCTGTATGGAATTAAGATGTCTCAAAAATGTATTTGGCTAAAATCTTGGGAACAACTAGTTAACTGGTGATCCCCTCCTGGAATTTTTATGGCAAAACAAATGTTCGTAATCATGTTCTGGGGAACATTTGAAACTTCCACCTGATGAGTAATGTTGCCTTCACTTCCTATTTTGTGGATAAATATACCAGGAAGGACATTTAAGCGAGTCTCCGGCTTCTCTTCTGTTTAAAGGCACCAATTTCCCTTTAATTTAGCAAAATCAATGATTGTACTGTAGTTGTACAGAAGTGAATAGATGCTTTCAGTTCCTTTCCTTTTGTACATGTGCAGATTTTTCAAAATTAGATGAATGGTAAATACTATCTGAATAAAATTTCCAGAAAATATCTGTGTCCATTTTGGCCTTGTGCCTTCCATTTGACTGTGAATAGAAACCTATTGTTGGAAAACCATGCCTGAGATCTGAGTGAAACTATGTGCTGTATTTTTTTCTCCAGTCTTTGTTAGCAAAGCAGCCAGCCACACCAACAAGAGGGGCAACAGTAAGTGTCTTAACATCCCTCAAACTGGTGGATTATTTTTCTCCTTTTTCTCTGAACTGTATCATGTTTCCTTCCTGATACTCAAACTGAGCGATTTGTTTGTGGTCACGGTCTCACTCTGGGTTTCTGTGTTGCAGGAGTCTCCAGGACGGCCAGCGTCGGCGTCTCCCAGGCCTGCAGGTCGAGCTGGCCAACCCACCGTGACCAGTGGCTCACCAATGACTGCAGTCAAAAAGCCTGACCCTAACATGAAAGGTAGGAGCTCTTAGTGGTCATATATTTCAACATCTAGTGACTGTGATCTTTACACTCCAGTGCTCTGTAGTTTGTCTCAGTGGGTTACATAATTACCTCTACTGAATTCAAAACACTCTTTCATCTTACACAGTTATTTAATGAAAATATTTACAACCATGCAAAAAACGGCCTTGAACACAATTGTTCAAGTCTTAGATGTTTTGTGAAATTAACAAATGTTCTTTGAATTGCTGCACTACTGCCCCCAAGCGGTAAAAGCTAAAATAATTCTACACTCCAGAGGTGGCCACACAGAAATATTGACTTTATCTCCATCATTTAGTGTAGTGGGGGGTTTTACATTCCACCTTGAATGTTGGCTGTAACTAGATTTATTAAAGGGCTGTTAACCTTTACTATACTTAACATTAAATATTCTAAGCTTTGCTCTCACTATCTCAAAATTAGGATGGTTCTCTGTCCTGTGCAGCAACTTTGTCAATACATTTTTTTTCCTGATAAAGGAGGTTTTGTTGAATATTTTCTTATCCTTATCAAGCAGCTAAAGATACTTAAGATAGAGGGAGTCATATGCCTGTAAGACTGGAAATCCCTCTGAGACAAGAGTCAGTGGTCATGCGGACCAAATATTTTCCATGATTGACTGAATTTGTTTTAACAATGACTAATGTTAAGTTATTTACACACAACACTGTATATAACCACATATGGACCATCTGCAGCTTCCCCCCCTCGTCTTCACGTGGGTTTAGTCATTCCAGCCTTCTTTTTGGATCAGAGCACAGGCTCAGATTTCAGAATAAAATTAAGATCAGCTCTGCATCAATCTGCCTTGAAGCATTTCATTATGCTTAAAAGAACACTCTGTTTAAATCCATGCAGACTGGGAGGAAGGTTCAAAGCAATAACAGTTCAATTGCGTTTCATTTCTTAAGTGTTGTGGGTGATGGTTGTTATAAATATATTTCTAAGTAATAAATGTATCCAAGTTGTGTTTGTCATCTTGTTATCTTTAACAATTTTAAAAAGAAAAGCAGGTCTCATTTAAAATGCAATTTTTTCTCATGCAGCGGGGGCTGCCAATGAGGGAGTGCTGGCTAACTTCTTCAACAGTCTGTTGAGTAAAAAGACTGGATCCCCAGGAAGCCCAGGAAGCCCAGGAGCTGGAGCAGTTGGAGCTGGAGGGCAAGGGTCTGCCAAGAAAACAGGTAAAACCTTTTGTTTTTTAATGCACCTCGCCTCTGAATGTCCTCTCCATTCTAAAAACTTGTCTACAGTTTTCCTTTTATCAAAAACAGTTGTGTTATTGACATTCTGTGATTTTACATCCATCTCAGAGCATTGACAACATGCAGTCTTAAGACAACAGGAGTTAGAAACAAAGCCTTTTGTTGATAGTGGAGCTTTTTCCCGTTTGGAGTTTTATCTCTGCAGCCTGAAAAAGAACGTTAAAACAAGGGAGAAAGAAAAGTTTTTCTCTTTGACTGAACTTCTGTCGACCAAGGGAACATGTGACAGGCCTGTATGCACAAAACCTCAAACCATGAGTGTCACCATGAAACTAATGTTACTCACTCCACACCATGTCCCACAGCTTTTTGCTCAACTAATTTATGTCAGTAACCTCGGCTGTTTTGCACGTTTTGCCCTTCTTTGAAACTTTGTTATATTTGGTAAATATAACAAAGTCAAATACTGTTTATGAAATAGCTGAATCTACCCAGTGAAATATCAAGGAAACCATCGCATAACTCATCTGTGTCTGAGACCACTGACATGACTTGTTGTTCCAGTAATGAGCAGTGTTAACATCTCTGAGAGACCCAGCTGAAAGGATAATGCATGAGTACATGATTCCTTTGTCCGATGATTAGTTTTGCATGTGTGTTAACTGTGGCAGGGAGCCACCCAGCTCCAGCATGGGACCGCATCACCATCCAACCCCCCCATCTCTCTGCTTGCTGGCCATAGAAAAGTTATTTATGAAAAAACAGAAGCTACAGGAGATTACCTTTGGGCTTTGTCTCCTGTTTTTCCCAAGTGCAGAAGCCGGGTTTGACTGATGTCCAGGCCGAGTTGGATAGGATGACTCGCAAACAAGACTCCATGGTTTCCGCTAACAACATCCCACCGCCGACAGAAAACGAAGCGTGAAGGCAACAAAAGCGACTGCATCGTCCACTGCGTTAATACTTTGGAAAAAATACATTTTTTAAAATAATGACCAAATTCCCAATGTCTATATCAGTCTGCACACAAATGGGTGTCACCGAAATGAGTTTGAGATGCTATCAGATATGCTGGTGTTCTGGTGAGTTTGGAAGAGAGAGATGACAAAGATGGAAGTGTTGATGAGATGGAACGCGTTGAAGACTTGGCTTTATTTCTGTCCTCTCTTCCAGTGTAAATGTTCTTTTTGTGAGGGATGTTGGGATGATGGAAATGTGTGCACACTCCCTGGCAGCCAGCCTGGTGTGCTGGGCTGCAGGCACCCCGGGTCTTGGGGTAGAACATGCTCTCCTCATAGGTTTAGTGGAAATATACTGGCCCTGTGGCCTCTGGTTCAGCTTATCTGATGGAAGGAATTCGGTTGCGATTGGAAAGGTATTTAAACAACAAATATATTCACTGAAAAAAAAGTTATTAAAATATTTGCAAACATATGTAGTATGTGAAAAGAAAAAAATGTTGGCTATGATACTGATGTATTTATACAAAGTTCCGTCTTTTTATTTTATTTTGT
The DNA here is from genome assembly GCF_009819705.1 of Hippoglossus hippoglossus. Taxonomy (NCBI): domain Eukaryota; kingdom Metazoa; phylum Chordata; class Actinopteri; order Pleuronectiformes; family Pleuronectidae; genus Hippoglossus; species Hippoglossus hippoglossus. The sequence goes on from NC_047153.1 coordinate 10,995,249, forward strand.
GCACCATTTATTGGTTTAAGGAAACAACATCATGATCTGCAAAACATAACGCGATAAAATGCCACTCACGTCATGACACTAATATGACAAGTCCAGATAGCTGACAGCATATCATATCATTTGACCTCGTCATCCTGAAGGATTCTGTAAATAAAAAAAAAGTCTATTCAGTTTAATCTTGATTTTGTATAAAATGCAATTCTGTCCAAATTCTGAAAATGGCTTCTTTGACTAAATGAGACTCGTAGAGGTTGCAACAGAATCTCTTCTTTAGCTACAGGTATGTATATTTGGGGAGGGGGTTGGGCAGCATCTTTCCTACTATAACTCCTAAGTGCCTCGCACAGTTAGCTGTTCGTGTCTTAGTAGAGGTGCTCGTCTGCGGAAGAGGAAAGGCCCTGTAGCACAATCGGGTTTTTGTCCATTTCTTGTCATCCAAATAATTTATTTCATTTTACATTTTTGTTAATGTACAACAAGCCTGTGGTCACTGTTATTTTTCAGAATGAAAAGTTTCTGTGGCCTAGTTGCTAGTGTTCAATAGAGCAATAGATTGAATGCCTTCATAGAAAACTGTAAAGGCTGCTGATATTAAGAAGAGACCACAGGGTGGAACTTTTTGGGTCCCTCAGAAGAACACTCGCTGTAGTTGAAACCACTCGCTTTGCAGCCAAAACACACACACAACACTTCTCTGTGGTTTGAACAAAATGAGATATTGTATTGTTCAGTGTTTGACGGCACTGTCCTCCTCTTTTGGCTTCACATGTTTTATTCACACTGTACTTCGCATGTCAGTTACAACATTCCCAGTTTCTACATGAAGTAGTTGTAGAGACACATCCCTGTAGGAAACCAGTTCATGTCCCGACAGATCTTTTTCGTTCCGCCTCTTTCGGTGCCCTTTTTAAAACGACGACCTTTGCCTTCAATGTACAGCTAACAGTTTGTCACACTGGGCGCCCTGCCTTCACAGGAATGCTCCTAATTCATTTGTGTGTCCTTAAGGGGGTTGCTTAATTGTGTTATGTAATTTCTTTTCATTTTTAAAAAAAGTAAAACCATTAACTGTACCATATCAAATCATCTGTAATAATATTTATGGTTTCATGGAGCCATGTTATCATTCTTGAGTCTGTATGCAAGGCCCTGCTTAATCCAATGGATAATGAACATCAGTAGCTTTCACAGATAAATGGGATGTGTGAAGAGAGCAGCTGTTTGTTATTCAAATAACAGCAAAAAGGAAAAAATGGGAATTGGAACATGGAACCAAAGATACATAGTATTCACTACTTTCTGCTTTTATAGATGATAATCATCCATAGGATTAATCTGTGGCCATTTTTTTTTTGTCCTACTGTTGCATGGAGCTCTTGCATTCCACATTTCAGACCTGCCTATGATTTCTGTTTTGACTAACCCTAAAAAATGCCTTATTCGACCATATCTGCGATGTGAGAAGTCAAAAAGAAAAACCTGCTATAATTGTGTTCTGATAGAATTTGGCAAATTCACTGAAGTGGTACAGAAATGCAGTGCAATTAGGTTCAACGTCATTTACTCTGTAAGGGAATTACCACAGCATGCATGATGCTACTCAACTATTATGATTTACTTTTGATCCAAATGAAGCTCTTATTGCTTTAAATTTTCTCTTTATTTCTTGTGACTGGGTGGGACGTGCACCTGAGGGTCTGTTGCCCAGGTGGATAAAGCACAATTTTCAGAACAGCCAGGAGCTGAACCACCACATGTTTAATTTCGCACTTTTCCACAGACACTTGTATCATTTCCCGGTTGCTACAGTTAAAAACACAGAATGCATATTTTTCTCTCTTGCCTTGCCTTTTTAGATCATTTAGCAAAGAACATAGAATTTAACCTACACCTTAAAACTGCATTGTTTACCTGCATTTGCTGCTTAAGTTATGGAAAGTGCCCCTTGTGGTTAACCATGGAATAATTTCTTTCTGCCGGTGATATTGTATGTTCAATGTCAACCCTGTAGAAATGATTGTCATTACACTTTTGGAATGTTTTTTTCGGGGACATCTTGAAGTAGATAAACCAAATAAATGTCCATTCATTTTCAGGGTCGTCCTTTATTTTTGCTCATGAAACATCCCCTTGTATCTTTTTACATCTTACACAGGCATGTTTTGTTTCAGTTTTTTAAATATATATAATTTGGCCATTTACACTTTGTTAAAAATGAGTTTTGTAATGTCACCCTAACCTCTCTGCCCATGCTGATTTGTCCTAACAAAAAAGGACCACACTTGTTGAATTTGAAATTTAGCTGAGTGGAATGAAGTGCTCTCATGCTGCTGCGTCTCAAAGTTGCACTTAACTCTTCATAAAGATTGGATGTTGCTTTTAAGATGGAGCAATGACCAGATGATGTTAACTTTTGTACTCAGACGTCAGTTGACAGCAACTGCCTCCTCACGTCCTAACTGAATTGCCTTCGACCACTATCGACAGTCTGCATCGATGTGAGACTACAGAGCTTCTGCTTCCAGTACCTTTTGTATTCAGGATATCATGATATTGTAAAAACGTGGCTGGCTGCATTCTTCTGTGTCCTGAACTAATTAAGAAGTTTGATTGTATCACTTAAACACAATTGTGTAGCCTCTAAGCTGCCGCGTGGATTCTCGCTTCTTACACCGACAAAGATAAGGAAAATGTTTATCAGACCCCTGGCTTCAATAAAACCAAGAATCCAAACTGTGGTTGACTTTAACATTTTTGTGTCTATTGTTTTTTTGTTTTTTTTCTTAATGATATTACGAAACATTTACCACTTTCATAACTTCACAACCCTAACTCCATCTCCATACAACAACACTAAACAAAATTTATAATACTCATTAATGATATTGCACTTTAACGAATGCATTTAGCTTATTTTCACATGTGATAAATATCACGAGCTCCACCAAAGGTTACATAGTGATGATGTAGATTTTTTGCAGCCTCTCCAGCCCTCAGCATTTAACCTGGGCAACAGTTTGTTCCCACTAAAAACCATATGAGGGCAGTAAAGTACAGGGAAGTGGAGTTAAATCATAAAAATTTTTAGGTTTAATCCACTTTTATATTTTACTTTGACTGTTAATCCCTGAACTCTTAAACCATCTAAAAACTTATTTCTTGCCCCATTTTTCTCCGCTCACCCCAACAAGTCGAGGAAGATTCTGCTGGAGGCTTCTTCATGTTAAAAGGGATTTTTTTCTTTATAATTTTGTAAGGGCTCAGCTTACAAATACAATTAAATTGTAATAGTAGACTAATGGCTGTAGTAAGGCAGGAATCAATATGTATATTTTCATATTTATGGTTCATATGGAAGCCCCTAAGTCATTATAATGTTAAACTTTCTCAAAATGACATACCAACTGAAAACAATGAGCTACTAACTCAAAATAACAAGTTAGTATCTCAAAATAACATCTCAAGATAACAAATTATTAAAATAATGTCACGCTAACTCAAAATAGTTATTAAATGACTCAAAATATGACTTAATAACAACATAATGACTTAGTATCATAAAATAATGTCAACACTAACTCAAAATAACTTAATAACTGAAAATAGTTACTTAACAATTTAACATAATGACTTAGTATCTTAAAATGACTTAACATCTCATAATTCTGACTTATCTTATGATGTGACATACCATCTAATAATGTTTTATCTCATATTTTCTATGATTATATAAAGAAAACTGCCCACACCCCATAATAATAATAATATTAATCATAGTAATAATAATCCCTAGAGGAATAAAGGGGTCGCTTCCTCGGGCCTGGGAGGACACTGTGGTGGGATAGGACCCAGACGATGGTGAGAAGAAGCCGGGGAGAAGCTTCCAGAACCGTCGGGGAGTCGGTTCCTGCTGGATCCGTGTTGCGGGGCTGTGTTTGCGGACACTTGAAACTTGGCGCAGAGCCGACACAAGAATGTGCAGTTTCCAGAGGGGCGGAGACAAACCCGCCCGCCCGCCCGCCCGCCCCGCAGCTCCGCATCCACCACGGCCGCTGCGTGAGAGCAGGAGGAGGCAGCCTGAGCCCGTGGGTCCCCGCTGGTTCCCACCGACCTCATCAAGTTTACAATAGCGAACAGAAACGCTCCCTCTCCGGCCTTCTCTCCCACAATGCCTCCATGTTTGTCCGGGTCCAGTCACGCAGCGGCTCGCGCGCGGTAAGCATTTCTGTTGTTGTTTAACCAGAACCGTCCGCGGCGAAGTGACACCGGGACTCGAACAAGTGACCCGCCTTGTAGAGTTGTAAGAGCGGCTGTGTGAGGGAGACACGCAGCGTATCTGGCCCGGAGGCAGCACCGCAGGGAACACGGACAGCAGCCGGATTTTCCTGCGCTTGGCGTCCGGGAGCAGGAGGAAGGGCACCCGCCGCGGCTGCTGGTTTTCTCCCCCGCGGGGAAGGAGGCTATGAAAAGTGGACTGTCCGGTTCGTCTTCTCCATCCACCTCCTCCTCCAGCCTGCATGGAACACAGTGTGCTCTCCGCCACACAGCCCGGTTCTCGGTGAATATATGCCGTAGCAGTCCCCGGTCGAGAGTCCAGCTTCCTCCGCGAAAACCATCACCATCATGAGGACCACCGAGGAGACGGAGGGCTTCGACGCCGAGGCCTCCAACACGTCCATGATCTCCGGGGCCAGCAGCCCCTACCAGCCCACCACCGAGCCCGTCCTCGCCAGGAACGTGTTTGGGGGGATACGGTGCGACGTGCACTACCTCAAGTCTTACTTCGGGATCCTGAAGGTGGTTGAAGTGGTAAGTCAGAGCATGATCACACATTAGTGCATCTTAAAAGTGTTAAAAACATGCACCAACTTCCACCAAGCAGCTCGAAACAAGGATAAAACAACTACCACGAGAACTATTCTCACATCTAACTTAACACTTTTAACTGCTGGACCTCATTTTGAGCTTTAACACTTTCACTCCTGTCACTGAAAGTCAAATATGAGATGGTTTATTCTAAGAAATACCCGCAGAGGTCCTGGTTTGCCCTGAACTACATCATAAATACTGGGTCAGACAGGTTTCATGCTAAACGTGTTTACCTCATGACATGTGAAGTGGAATAAGCTCAGTTGTTAAGTACCACAGTTCTGTGTTCAGCCATGCATTGCACAACATGCCGGTGTTTTCCAAGCAAACCTTTATTTTGAAGGATGCACATTGGATCCCCTACATTTCATTGTTACCCCCAACAGTGTCTTCATACTGTACTCTTATTGATATTGTCTGCTTATTGTGCAGAATATGTGTATCTTAAGGGACGTAAAAGTATGTATTGCACACGCTTAAAGAAATCACGCCTCGAAAAGCTATCTCGCAATGTTCAAGAAAGCGATAAAAAAGAAAATTCCTGGATCCACCCACTGATCCGGATCTGCAGGCTTCCTCCCTGAGTGATGGCGCATTCTTCCACCAAGCTTCGTGGTAATCTGTCCAGTAGTATTTGTGTAATCTTGGCTATAAACATACAAACGGACAGGGGTGAAAACATAACCTCCGTGGCGGAGATATAAATCACCTTCTCAATGCGTGACTGCTTTTATGCTATTCTACTGATACCTGTGTATTTGTTCAGGTCCTGAAAGACAAAAAAACCAAATTTTCTTGTCAATGGAAAATACACACATTCTAGCTGATATTTCAGATCAACACACTTAAACCAGATGTCTGAACTGGGAGAAGAGGCAGCAAATAAGCACAAGAACGAGGGCTCCCAAAGCTCTGACAATTCACCAGAGGAGGAAATATCTATCAAGCCACAGCCATTCCTCTTCTTCTGGTGCCAAAAACTCCAGACACAGGCCTGCACACTCAAACACATGAAGTACGTGCGTCCACAACAGGAAAAGCCATGGAGCTGAGGAAACTAGCAATTACCTCTAACAACATTTGTGGGTTGCACAAGCAAACTAAAAGTCCAAAACTGGTTGGAAGATAATGCTGCATAGTTCTGGTCTCTCTGCTTTGTTTTTAACTCCTGTAAAAGCAGTGTTTGAGGAGTGTTATCATCCAAGTTGTGGGTGGCGGAGTTTCCCAGTGGTGGGACAGAAGTGCACAGTCAGCCCATGCTGTCGCACACACCTGTGATGTTTACCTCCGCGTACGTGGGAAGTTAGAGAAAGAAGCCATCTGTCACAGGCTTGGGAGAAGTCTGGGGGATGCAATAACCGAGAGCGTTCACATTCACAGGTCTTCTGTTGTTTCAAAGCAACTGCTGCAATATTCTCTTCGACTTGGCTGTTGGAGTGACGGCACAAAAATGAATTTACATCTGTAAAGTAAATACAATGAAAAGGTTTATTTGTGTGTGCAGGCTAGAGACGTTTCGAAAACTGATTCCGATATCTGAACATGGCAAATGAAGGTTTGAATATCTGAATAGTAGGGATTCATCTCCTGTAAAACCAGAGTGCTGATACCTGATAGTAATACTTCAATGGTTTCAGGACATTTTACACCTTTACCCACACACAGAAAATTAAACCTGCACCTGATGTATTAAAAGAACTGATGCCAAAATAATTTAAATGTTGCACCAACACTTGAAACACAGGCCGATAGTGAAGCCATGCAAATATGGATTTACATGCCTGGCAGTTTTTTTAAATACTTTTCACATATATGCAGTAGAATATACTGACTATTGCTCAGCTTAGATAAGACGGGTGTATGAGCATTATCTTGGTGCAGATTAGGAATCTTATATTTACACTTTCTATTTACTTTAATGGTTTGTTCTGCTCAAATACAGACTTTCCAGTTTGAGCCGGTCGTATCTCTTGCACCGACAAGGACAGGACGAATGAAAGTCGTTGAAGTTTACGTCCAGTGTCTTAGAGGAAGCCTGCGAGGTGCTGCCAACCTTTTAATAGCTTCACTTTAGTTTTTACAGCTCTGTCCTCTAGTCGCCGAGACTTTCGCTATGATCTTTTAGAACTGATATATGACGATGATGACGCAAAACCCTACCTGATGAGGAAAGATTCATGGTTAATCAGTAAACAGTCCTCTGCCAAGAAAGTAGGCCTGTTGGTTGTCTTGTGACTGAAAGGGCAATAGTCGTGTGTTGTGAATGAGTCATCTCTCTACAGAAATCCGTTTTATGGACTGGTACTGTGCAGCACTTCATGATGCATTGTTCCACATGCTTCTCTCAACACGCACCTTATCAGTCAAAAGTTAAAGAGCTTTAACGCCTCGTCTACCCCCCTTTGTCCATACTTCCTTTTATTCTGCCAAGGAAATGTTTTCAGGATTACCTCGACGCCCAGGCCTCGTTTGCACCAAGTAATTCATTTAAATGGGTCCTGACATTTGCCTTGACCCCTGTTTACTGAGAACCGCTTTGTTTTCCTCTGGTTCTGTTTGCTAATAGACGAGTGTATAGTTGTTTCTCACCACAGCACTAACATGCTTTTGCACGGGTCCTCTTTAAAGAGCCCACTCCGCTCATCAGTCATTGGATGAATGGATACACAGGTCACTGTTGACCCTGCACTGATCAGACACAATCCCGCCTGTGGCATGTAACCTGACCGAGGTGTTTCCACCCTGACAGCAGGTTTGTCTTTGTCTTTTTGTTGTGACTGTGTCAACAAAGTCCAACTGATATTCACCATGTGCTCCTCTACACTGACAGGAATTTGATACTTTAGGGCTGATGGTTCACCATTTAAACTCTCAAAGTTTCCTAATAAGCCTCATAACGTCACTGTGAAGTAGAACGGTAATCAGTAGAGCACATACCTCCGCCAAGTTCCAACAATTTCTTAAGCGGACTGCATTTCAGACATGCACTGAAGTATTGATATTTTACAGAAAATTTTCTGGAGGGGCTGTGAGAATACAAATGTCTGTCAGTTGCTCTGGAACTTTTTCTGCCAGCCACCTTGTAAAATGTTCGGAAAATGTCAGAGTGAGGGGAATTTCTATGTCTTGACTCCTGCATGCTCTACCCAGACATCTCTCCTCGCGTGAATGTTCTGGACGTTTTCCTGTTGTTGTGAACGCGTCTGACCAAGACAATCTCCTGCTGCTTTCTTTACATATGTCACACAAACTCCGGACCCAACGCTCTGGACCCAATTTTCCAAGTTCATGTGTGAAAACAGCTTCTAATTCCCAAGTATTTTTCTAACAAGTTGGAGTTAAATGTTATGTTAGGGTGTTTTTTTTTCTGTCAATGTTCTCTAATGAAGTTACCAGGTGCACCCAAATGTCAGGGAGCACTTCCTGCTCTGAGAGAGACACCACATGCTCCCCTCTCTCTTCTGGTTGAAACATTACTTATTTGTAGCGTGTTGGGAGACATTAAGACAACAGGAGCGCCGTGCGCACATGTGTGGAGACGTGCATGCCGTTGCTGTTTTTCGTGTTCTCCAGGGTGAAATATAACCTGCGTTCAGGCCACATTTTCCATCACATAGATGACTGTGGGCTGCTGCTGGAGCATTTTTGGGTAATTTCTTTTTGAGCATGAAGTCCCACACGACTAGAAGTGCAGCGTATAATGTTGCCTAGTTTCTGCACCGAGGCCTCTTTTCTCCCGGGTTAGTTTTGTGTCCGCAACAGATGGCGTATAAGAAGGGGATCTGAGTCCAAGAGATCTTTAAAGGCAACTTCTAATGTGCATAATCTCCAAGATAAGGATATGGGCTCATGTGGGGGAGGAAAGAGAAAGAGTTGAGGACAAGGAGGTTGCGTAAAGGGCTGAAGTTTAACATTAAATCATTACTTGATGCTTTGTGAAACCCCGCCTCCTCCCATGTGGCTGCCTGACACCTGCTACAAAGGGACTTGGGGAAACGCATTATGCTTTCTTCAAGAGACATGACATCATCCACCAGCACGAGCAGCCCTCCACTCCTGTTTGGGTGTAACCACTCTGGCTGAGTCGGAGCCACAGACGGACTGCTGTCCAACAACAGTACAAGTGTCTAATGAGGCTGCAGCAGCTGCACAAAGCAAAGGTTTTCTCTTAATGATGCTCAGCTCGGTGGATTTGTTCCTTTTTGTCTGTGCTTTAGTTATTTGGAAGCAAAGTCTACAGTCTGTCACAAGGAGACGAGTTCTCCACAAGAGTCACCAGGAAAGAACAGTTTGCTTTTCAGAGCCAGTTCACTCTGCTCATTAAACTGGACAAACACCAACGGCTACTGAGCCGCTCAGAGCTTGAGGGATCTGCCGTAATGGACTTGTGCAAATGAGACTGTTTGGGGTTGTTCTCAAATGCATTTGTTTTCAGCTGTCTCCAGCAATGAGCTGCAACTAGATGGGCTGGATTCAATTTGGATACAGATCAGCTGACAATTCATACTGGGTTTCACAAACAATTCCAGGGATGGGATTTTAAGTCTTTATCCTAGAAGATTTTATCCACAACAACTTCTTGGAGAGAAGCTCTGCTGTACATTTGGTGAAATTCAACTACTTGCAAAACAAGTTATTCCAAAGTTTTCTCAAATCCCACACACACTAACAACCATGTGACTATTTTAATTATTTCATAATATTAATAGTAATTCCTTTGCTTCTGTCACTGCACACTATTTTTTTTTCATTTTTAATAATCTGACCACATTCCTGAACTCAAAACCTAAGAATTTCCAGTTGCTTTGTTGCCTGGTGACTCGCAGGAAGCAGATTTCAAAGAGGTTGGTGCTGGTTTAACAATGTGGATTTTGTATTGGAAATGTTGCTTATTCAAACTTGAGACCATAAATGTTGGCTGAAAAAACAACAATATACTGTATAATCCTGACCTCTCTGTAGCCAGGGGTTTGTTATTTACCCAAACTAATATGTGAAAAGAAAAAAGCAACCAAAAACTCTCTTCTTTCTCCCTTTGAGAAGAAAGCTAGATGTGCCACAGAGACGCTCCAGTTTAATCAATGCACTTCTCCACTTTTGATTCTATGAACTGTTGGGGAAAAAAATCCATATTGTCAGAGAGCAGATCGTTTCCTTTCAACCCTTGTATCGAGTCTTTGAAACCAACTGGATCAGTGAGACGTGAGGTGCTAATGAAGCAGCCCTTCTGGTTACGCAGCTGATCGTCTTTACGCTTCTATTTTTAGCGTTTCACTGTAAATTAGGTGATGAGCTGAACAGAAACTCTTCGAAACATACTGTATTATATGTCATAATGTTTTTAACTGTCATAAGACATTAGATTTACTTTGCATTAAAATACACTAACAGAGATTTCTAGAAATGTATATACATTTACAACCTGTGTAAAATGTTAATCTACTCATGCAAAACGGTGCCCTTGCAGTTTGCACGAACATCTTTAAATTCCATGCAATAACACCAGTGTTTAAAGGAGAGAGAGAAACACAGAAAAGACAAAAGGCTGATAGTCAAAGTTTGTCTGATACGTAAAGTAAATTTGTCAGCAAATCGTTTTGCCATTTGGAAAAGCTCAAACAATTGCCATTTACTTTTTTCCTTGCAGTTTAACCTCACATCACTCCTCAACTCAAACCCCCCATTATTTAATAAATCAACATTTAATAAATGTCAAACAGTTCCAGACCGAGCAGATCTGGTCCGAACTGGTTCTGCAATCTGCTGCTTCAGGTCAGTAATGTGTCACGGTCTAATGGCGCTGTTACGTCTCTCAGTTCTGAATAGCGCTGAGCCAATCAGTAATCTGTGTGTGGTTTCGTCGGGGTCTCGATGGCAGAGGAACACCTAAATAGCAGAATTCCTCTCATACTGTGGTTTGCTGATGGATGTTGGCTGGAGGCAGGCGTCGTCACAGACCGCCAGGAGTGGGACTCATGAGATGGGCTTATGGCCTCCGCTCTATTCATAGGACAATCAATTCATCATATGGAGAGCAGAACTTGGCCTCAACGTCCCCTTCATCTTCTCCCACTTAACTCTCGCTATTTCCCCTCTCTCCTCAGGTCCTATCACTCATCGGATTCATCTGCATAGAGACCATCATGATGTGCTCCCCCTGTGGAGGCGTCTACTTCTTTGAGTTTGTCAGCTGCAGTGCCTTTGTGGTGACAGGAGTCCTCCTCCTGATCTTCTGCCTCAACCTGCACACCAAGGTGCCCCATGTCAACTGGAGCCTCACGGTACGTACAGGGAGACACTGCGTCGAAGGGCCAGACTCATAGCGAGCTGAATAACTAACATGAAGGTGATTGCAGGTTTTTGACATTAGAGGTCACAAGTCTAGCAAGTGTTAGTGAGTCATCAGACTACTGTTGACCTATGTGAATGTACTTGTAGAATGTACTACACATAACGACAGTAAGATAAGCTAATGCCAAACTGAAATCCGAGGAAGCTCTGTCTACAGCAAGACAACTGGAAAAGCAATTGTATTTTAGAACATAGGACAAGATGGTAATATCCCTTATACGATAAATATGTCTGAAAGGCATTTCCAGAAACCTCAGCAGTGCTTTGTGTTTTGTGCTAATTAATTTGATGTTAATTATATGCTGCATCTAGATTTTATTTGCCGTCACCAACAGGAGCTTCTAGATGTGCTGTTTTTTTCAGGTTGGCATTTAGCTCAAAGCTTTGCTGTGCTGAACCTTATAGACGAGTAGACTCTCAGTGTTATTCCTCTGTATTTAGAGTTTAAATTGATGGTATGTCTTTATAGAAACCGTCAAAGGAAAGGTCCATGAAAAGTTTAAGGCTTAAGTGAGAAATGTGTTGTCAAACTGTTTGTGCTTGTCATTCTCAGCTTCATTTTTCTCCCTAAATTATCAACATAATCATAGTTGTCATATATTTTGGGGCTTTTCCTGAATCTATTCTTCCCTTTTATGAGCTGAGCTGAGTGGGACGAGCTCGGCACAGTTCTCTGTTGAAGAATAACATACAGAAGTATCAAGAGTAAAGCTCAGCGCAAACTCATACAAGCTGGAAAAACTTTGAGTGTGGAGTTGAGAACATACAGTTTCAGCATTACCACCAGGATATGTGCATTGTCAGCACCTGTAAGCAAATGAGCTGCTGGGTGTTCTCCAGCAGATACTGGTTGACTTCCAGTATTTGCGTATACATGCACGCTGGCAACTTCTGAAGCTGCAGCCAGCTCCTTTACAGAGTGAAAAAACATCTCTAACTGCATTTCCAGGGGCCACACAGCTTACAGTGTACCTACCGTAAAGCAGGGAAGGTTGAACCATATGTCCAAATACCACCATAGCTATCAGATTGCTTGATGGTATCCTTGGTACAGTATATTCCACCTCAAATATGAAGAGGGGTGTGCCTTTGACTTTGACTTCTGGCAGTACGACACCAAATGAAAGCTCAGAGAGGCCCGAGCTAATTTAAGAGTGCTGATCAAGGAACTTCTACCAGATACCTGTGACCAGTTACAGTCCATATGATCTAAAATCCTCCAGTTCAGTCTGCTCTGTTAGGGCAGTTCCTTTTCTCCTGAGACTCACTGGCCTTTCACATGTCACTGACTAATTAATAAGTTTCCACTTGGGTGATCAAAAGCCTTATGAATTTGTAATTTAAGATATGGCACGTAAAAATTCTTCATTAAAATATCTAAAAACAACTCGGCCTATTTTATATTTAACAATGTTCAAAATTAGGCTCTAGTTTCCTGTGGTTTAGCTCATTGGAAGGGTCGGGTATTGTTTGGGATTTTTCCGATATCGATACTTTTAAAATGGTTCCGGTGGCTAAATGGTGCCAGAACTAATACGTTCTTTAAAAAGGCACAAAAACAACAAAGATAAGAACAGAAATAATATTTGTTTTCATTGCTAAGGCAAATTGGAGGTTGAAATTTATCTTTTCAAACATTTGCTACATGTCCCAGTGTCAGAATCCTTTGCTTGAATTACAGCCACACTTTCCACCATTTAGCTTTTGGCATTTTGTTGTCTTGTCGACATGCGTTCGAGGTAGCTACTAGCTACTAGCTCGGTCTGTGTCAGCTGTGGGCCTGATTGGTTCTGGATTTCAGTACCCAACCCTACTTATTGGTATTTCAAGGAATCATGCTATGATGCACACAAAATTAGAAGTCTTTCATAGTTTGTGAATAATAACATGTACTGTATTTGGCAGACATCAAATTCTGTGTTTATGACACAATAACCCCCTGCTGGTCATGTTTGGTCAGTAGTGAGTAGCTACACTCACAGTAGGTGTTGCCTTCACAAGTTCCCAGTCTCTGCTCTGACTCTACTCTGTAGAGCTGTGCTGTTGAAGTAGCTAACAAGCCCATGATGCTTCGTGGCTCTTCACAGTGGAGCCTCTACCCCACGCTGTGTGTGTCTATCAAGTTCAAAGCTGCTCCTGTCAAACTGGGCCCCAGGGAATGTCGCCATGAGTAAGCACTTCTGCATGTTAACCAACTGTTAACCCTTTTGCTGCCTTCCTTCCGTTCCAAACTGTGAGCTGACACTGACATTGCTCGATGGAGTGAGCTTGTTTTAACGTGTGCCCGAGTGTCTCAGAATGAGATTTTGATTGTACAATTATATGCTACATGATCCCATCTCCTCTCTGATTCATCCTCCATGATGACTTTGGCAGCGATGACGGGGGAAACACTGGTCCTGACTTCACTCCCACTCCCACAACGAAATGAAAGCAGTTCTGGGACCTTGTTGTGAAGCTGCTTGGTGACTTTCAGTGATTTAGTTGAACTTCAGGGCTTATTTTGCATGAATTAGCTTATTTTGCACAACAGAAAGACAGATGAAGGAAGACCACGCCTAATTATCACAGCCAAATAACTGTTGGCCATGTTTTCAGGCAGATTTCTGCAGACTGTATCTCATCAGAGTTAATGCATGCATGAATGAGGCACTTCATTACATCTGTCACAGCTTCACACACCACTACCGTCAGTCTGTTTGCCAGAAGTTTCATATGTAATCATATACAGATATATTCATTGTGCTGCAAGTAGTCACAGTTTGTACTGTACAGTAATTTCCTTCAGTAATTTTTTCAGACATGAACTCCGAGATATGTCTGGACCCATTTTTTTGTAGTTAGCCGTTTGCATATGAAGAACGCAGCAGGAGATTGTCCGGGTCAGATACGTTCACAAACCAGATGAGGGGTGAAGCCTGGGTAAAATAGTTCTCTGGAAAAGTTCAGGAAAATGTCCAGACTTCAGAACATGAAAACATCTTAAGAAGGAGTTGTGTTTGTGTTATTACTGCAATAATCCAGATGCTTTTTTGTATCTGTTCAAAGAGCATTTAATAATTAATCATAGTTAAATAATGTATTTGTGTTTGTTCACATCCCTACGACAAACACACACCAGTGTCAGAGCATCTTCTTCTTCACATGAAGTTGCAGTGTGTCGTCTTCATGTACAATATGTGTATGTGAACCCATCCTCATTTCTCTGTCTCACGCTGTGTTATTCTAATGACCGACATCTCTTATCCTGAATCCACTTACGCACCCACACACCCACACAGCTGTGGATAGTGGTTATTATTATTATTAGCCACAGTCATTAATCTATCATCAGTTCAGACCAGAAACCACTTTACTCTTCTTCTATTTACTTAACCTACAAGTGGATTCCAATAAAAGCATGTTTGTTTTTAAACAGCTGAAACTTACCACCCAAGCAGCCAAAAGACATGAAATTCATCTTTACCATCTTTATTTGTCTTTCAAAGAGAATCAGGCGTAGATGTGAAAGCTGGAGAGAGATTTTATTCTCGCATGAAGCTTCCTGGCCCCGTGTGACCCGCTACAACTGTCAAGGGCATTGGCTTCATAATTAGTTTTCCACTGCATCCTCCAGGGTTTCCATAGATGCAGTCCTACGAGTATTTCTAGCTTCTACCTTGAGAGCACAACTGAAATATAGAACCACACACACACACACACACACAGTCGCATGAAACGGCATGTGTTATTTATACTAACAGGCACTGCGGATCAAAAATCCCCTTGTTGCGCACAAACTAGAAATATAAACCTAAAATAAACTGCAGAATGTGTCAGATTTCAATCCTTCCTCTTTCTGGAATCTGGACTTTCTTATAAGCAACACTTCATTACTCTAAATCACATGCTGAGATACAAACATGTCTAATGGATTGTTTTTTATTTCTTCTTACTCCTAAAACAAGTAAATTTCAACATTTTTAGGATCTTAAAATGAACTAGAAGGTTCACTCTGAGACGGAAGCACACCTCTGTCGTGGCTGATTCATCACTTAATCACCATATTGTGTTTTAAGATCAGATAAGTCCAGATCTGCACCAAACCTGTTCATAGATAATAGCACTCTATTAGCACGCATTACACATATCCAATTTTTTTCATCAACATCCCTGCATTATTTCTTCAGATATTTACAATTATTTGAAAAAATTACAACCCTGCAATGATAAATAACATAGACATTTTTTAGCGTCGCTTCTTTGGGTAATGCCCCACCCCTCCACAAACTGTCATTGAAGTGGGTTCAGTAGTTTTTGTGTAATCCCGCTGAGGTAAGAATAAGTCGCAGAGCCCGTGGTTTGGTCCCGTGTGTTGTTTAAGTTACAGATTGTCAGTCTGGTTAAAAGGTAAAGAGTAAAGCAATGAGGCTGCAAACAGGAACATGACACTGGAGCCTTATTATACAGTTTAACCTGTTGAACCAGTTGAGCAAGATACTCGAGAGTGTGTTTGCTGGAAATGTCAGCAGTGTTTGTACTGCTGACATTGAGATGCTTGAGTATGTTGAGGGTGTGGGAGTTTGCGATGGACGGGGTTATGATTTCAACTGAAGGCATTTAGGGATTAAGACACCGGTGCACATTGACCGTGTCAGTTAGTTCGGGTCCATATTAATGTGTAACTGATTAAACCGCAGGATCAGTGACACATTATCACAGCGTTAACCCTCCACTGATTCTGCTTCATGTAGTGTCTGACTGTGTGTGAGTGAGTGAGTGTGTGAGACATGGCTATTGTATGAGCCCTGTGTGTCATATGAGAGGCCGCGTGTGCCATGATCACAATCACGCATCTGATCACGAGGGCAGTGCCCCAGTCAAGCTGAGCACTTCATTATTAACCCTTTCCTCTGAAAGCAGCCGAGTAAAAACATCAGAGGGAAGTGTGTCTTTCATTCTCTCGTGTGTTTGTGTGTAATATGATGTGCTAGGTGGCTGTTGGCCTCTTCGTCCTTCTGTGGTTTTAAACTCACAGAAGCCTGGACATGGAATCACCCTTGTTGCTATTGTTGGTTTAATTAGTGTCGAAAGGCCTCAGAGGTTTTTAGTTTTGTTATAAATTTTAGATTACATGTTCATTGATGTGCTTTGAGGTTACAGGCTCATGTACTTTTCCTCCCGGTTGTGGCTAGAAGCTTTAAGTCTGTGGGTTGTCCACCCGTACGTTTGTCTCATTCTCATGAAGGCGATATGTTAGGAACGGCTCCAGAGAATTTCTTCTAATTTGTCACAAACGTTCACTTGGACTCAAACATGAACTGATTTAGATTTTTTCGGTCAAAGGTCAAAGTCATTGTGACCTCACATTCTTCTGAACATAATTTATCAGGAATGTCTAGAGGAAATTTCATTACATCAGGGAACAACCTTCTGCTTGGACTCAAGAATTAACTGATTAGAATTTGATGGTCAAAGGTCAAGCTCGCTCACTTGACATGTTTGTGGCCATAACTCAAGAATTTATTCACTAGTTTGGAAACATTTTTAGACAAATAAACAGTTGGATAAAATGAGGAAGTGATGCCACTTTATATCCAAAAAGATAAAGGTCAACTTCACTGTCGCATCATATTGTTCTTCAAAGAGCCTGAGGCTGTGATTCTTGTTATTATTAATGTAATGGATGGTTATATTCTTGGTATTATTCTTGGTATTATGCTTGTACGAAAAAGTTTTGACTTGTAAATGAAAATTTGTTTTGGTGTTGGTCCTGTATTGTGGCAGCAGTACTGAGCAATTTTAAAATGATGCACCCACTGGATATTTTTATGCACAAATGAAAATGATTTTTTTTTCCATAGACAACTTAATAACATTAAAATTATCTATTTTGAATTCCTCTGCCTCAGCTGCTCACCTCATGAAATACTCATAAAGTCATCTGGAATGCAAAGTGATCCTGTATGTTGCTGTGTGTGTGTGTGTGTGTTCCTGTAGGACCTGGTTAACACGGCTGCCAGCACCTTCTTCTTCTTCTTGTCGTCCCTCGTGCTCGCCTGCATGAACCACAACACTGGAGCTGAAATCGCAGCAGTGGTGAGTTTTCAGAACCAACCGACCTGTTGTTTTGTTTTTGTTTTGTTTTTCAGTGCCAACAAAGCAAACATCTGTAAACCTCTGCCTAGGTTAGTCATTTAGCAGCATCCTATCATGAAGGATTAATGTATGAATATAAATATACTGAATTATCTGAAAACTATTGATTCCTGTCAGATTCAGTTGCTCAGATTTGTTATCGACTCACACAAACAGACCAGAATTCATATTTCTTAACACCAGACAATTTTTGTGTAGTTAAGTGCAATTAAACTTAATGTACTTTAAAACATGTTCATAATGATTTTCACAGTTTAGTAAATAAAGAAATAAAACCATTTCTATAGAACTTATCTAAAGGTACAACCTGGGAAAAAAACTTTTAAACTTTTAAAATGAGACATTAAACACTGTGTGTAATTAATGATTTCAAAACAGGTAAAGTGCTGGTAACTCTAATTTCATCAGGCAAGGAGTTCCAGAGCCTCTGGGTCCTGATGGCAAAGGCCCAGTCACCCTTAGTCACCAGCCTTGGCTTAAAAACTACGAGCAAGTGTTGGAGAGTTAGTAGCTCTGTGATATAACTGTGGGCCAGACTGTGTTGAGCTTTAAAAGCTATTAAAAGACTCTTAAAATCCAATGTTGGATTGAACTGGCAGCCAGTGACAGGAGGCAGGAACTGGAGAGCCACCGGCCTCATATGCTTGGTGTTGGTAAAATGTGAGCAGCTGACTTTTCTTGTTTATCTCCACCCGCCCAAATCAAGTTTGCACTGACAAGTTTGCACTGAGATATCTTGATACTTGCAGCCGTTGGTGTATTGTTTCACATTTAAATGTTTTTTTCTGTTTCGTGTTTGCACCAGATCTTTGGCTTCATGGTGACGGGTGCGTATGGAATCAACACCTTCCTGGCGGTACGGAAGATGCGCCTTGGCAACGGCTGTCAGAGGGCGCCCCAGACCAGCGAGTACATGCGAGCACGCACAGCATCTCGTGGAGAAATGGAGGCACGACCCGAGATCGCGTGAGCGCTGGCAAACGGTAAAAAGAAAGACTAAGAGAAAGCCACACCACCGTCGGGCAGCTGAGACACTTCTCTGCCTTCAGAACTGTAAAGTCTGTGGCAGAACGGCCTTCTCTCGCTCGCCACGCGCTTTTTGACTTCTCATCACACCACTTGAGCTGAGCTGTCTCGCTGCTCAGCTGCTGAACACGTCTTCACTTCACAGCCGCAGATGCGCTCTGTGGATTTTGTGTCAGGCTGCAGGGCCACACAGAGTCTTGACAATTGAAGGTAGAAAACTTATCATCCGCTTATCTTTCTGTCTGAAGGATGATGTCCACGAAGAACCAACAAAGGTCGACTTCACTCCAACTGTGCATCAGTGATGATGGCGTTGATTTTTTTTTTTAGATCGGTTTGTGTTTCACTGTGAATGAAGTGAAGTAGAGGAAGGTCAGCTTTTGTACAGTTTGCTTATATCACGCTGCTGTTTGTAAAGTCTTTGGTAATAATAAATGCGATTGTGGATCCAGGACGCCCCTGTACCAGAAACCCACGGCAGCCTGCCGGAAACCCACCACGACTTCACTGGTCAGTGTTTTGTTTCCACCTGTGACGTTGAATATTTCAAGATCACACTTTGAAAATGCCTTTCAACATGACCTTTGATGACCTTTTATTTTAGCTACTATTAAGATCTCTGCCATCGTTAAGCGTAGAGTAACCGTACAGGGTCTTTCTTTTCTGCAATAAAGACAGGAAGTGAAAGAAAAGGTCATAATATCTGACTGAAACAGAAATCCTGTTCAGACCTGGTTAACATCCGTCCTGAGGGATCTGATCACAAGTCCTCTCTCTCTCTAACTCTCTCTCTCTCTAACTCTCTCTCACTCTCTAACTCTCTCTCACTCTCACTCCCTCTCAGGACAGATGTTAATACCACGTCTGAACAGAGACAGATTTACTTATTAACAACACAATCTAAAACAACGGGTTTGACTCTATTACGAGACCAAAGTAAAAGTTCGTAACACTCCATTCCATGAATTTTATCCCATATTGTTGTAACAAAAAAAATAAATATATCCTCACTAGAATTAAAAGAAATTGAATGTTGAAGTCTCTGTGAGCCAGGAGATGAAAAGGTAATTATATTTTCCTATCAGAAGCTTTAAGCAACTCAATTTGTTGACCACCAGCAGGGGAACTGGTCAAGATCGATGCCCTCGGCCTGAACTGAACCTCAGGTATCGACACACTCCGTCATTCTTAGACAACATTTGAAATGAAATCACAGGGTGCCTCGACGTGAACGCTGTATTCCCCACTGCCTTCTAAATTATCACACGTGACGGGACCATCACAGAGGATTATAATTCATTTTTTAATTAAAAAAAAGCAAAGGAAAAGTACAGGTGGAGACATTGGGATGGAAATATGGTACATTTAACAACATTTAACTCTGTATTTAACTCTTTGAATTAAATGTCAGTGTATCTACAGTATATTATCACACATTTCACTCGTTATGAAGTCTGTCATTCCACATTGCAGCTCGTACACAGAATGCAGAACATGGTTTTATTTGTTCCTGTTCGACCAGTGTAGTCGACAAGGAAACAGGAAGTTTAAAAAAAAAAAAAAATCTAATTTTTGCTTATTTTTTAGTTTAAAGGAAGAAATGCTTATTTAATTTGTGTCATCTCTCATCGTAGTGATGTATTGAAGCAACACTGCAGTTACACATGTTTGCGTTTTCTTTGTTGTGTGAGACCTCTGTGTGTATATTTGGCTCGGGTGAGTTTGTGCAGGGTCTGAATTGACTCTGTGGCTCCATCTCCTGGTCGACAGCATTGTGTGTGTGTGTGTGTGTGTGTGTGTGTGTGTGTGTGTGTGTGTGTGTGTGTGTGTGTGTGTGTGTGTGTGTGTGTGTGTGTGTGTGTGTGTGTGTGTGTGTGTGTGTGTGTGTGTGTGTGTGTGTGTGTGTGTGTGTGTGTGTGTGTGTGTGTGTGTGTGTATAAGGACCAGAAGTGTATTTGTGTGTGAAAAATAAAACTGCACGTGGTTTTTAAATAGCCTCGGAGGTTTTCACACTACACAATATGTTTGAATAATCAGACTTTTCTCATGTTTTCAAATAATTTATATAATATCTCTTGATTTAGCGACTGAAAGAATTGTACGGAAAGACAATCACATTTGTATTTATATCCGTCACTTAAAGGTTCAGTGTGTAAGATTTAGGTGAAAGGGATCTATTGGCAAAAATTGAATCCTAGTGATGTTTTCACTAGTGTGATTTGTATTGCTTGTTGTTTTCTTTAACCTAGAATGGGCCCTTTATATATAAATACTTTATATTTACATCAGGAGCGGTTCCTCTCTACGGAGGCAGCCATGTTTTTTACAGGAGCCCAAACTGGACAAACTAAACATCTTTTGAGTTTTTATGACAACTGAAGGCTACCACAGGTTCTCTTTCATGTTTGTAAGGGGAGGGTGAGATGAGGGGTATTCAGCTGCAATATGCAATGCCACCACTAGATGTCACCAGTCTACACACTGAACCTTTAACATTGATTGATCGATTTTTTGTTTTTTTTTGAGTGACACTATAACAATTAATCACCTAAACTGTTGAACAGCAGCAAAATCATTCAAGTGCATTTTACTATTTGATAATATAACCTGACCATTGTGTTTTTTAAAAGCTTCTTAATGTACCAGTCAGTGCTACAGTATGTTATGAAGAATTTGTATTTATGGAGAAAGAAAAGTTTTGTTTCCAGGTTGTGATATAAACAGTTTACACACATCAGGTGTAAACGAATGAATGTTTGAATGAGATGCTCATTTTCTTCCCTTTTAACTATGTTAATAAATACGACAGTCTGTCCTGTACAGCACGGAGCCGTACTCAGCTGTATTTTTGTAATTAAAACACTTCACTTCAGTTTAGTGATTAAATAAAGTGATTTGGACCTTGAAAAAAGTTCAGGTTTTTATTGACATTTTTTCACAAAAGACAAAAAGAGCATAACAGTAAAAAAAAAAACAAACACACTTTATATTTCACCTACAATTGTTCAGCAAGGTGCCTAAAATGACCCTGTGTTGATACTGCGTCTTCACCGTGACATTATTTCTAAATTGTGTACACACAAGTTTTGTTGTGATCAGGTGAAGGATTAACTGTTCCTTCATGTGGGAAATTTGTCCAACTTCATAGGAAAAAACTATTTAAAATCCCATTTGATTTAAGTTTACGTGGAAAATTTGGGAGTTTTGCAGATTTGGGTTGTTTTACAGGACAGTGATAACACTGTGTAAAACATCACACACTGTTTAGCATCAGTCGTGGTCTGGTTCTTTTGCCTGGATTTGAGTTTATTTTTTTAATTTTAGACTAAAATCATTCATGTAAAGCAGAATGTTAATATAAATGGAACCACTTTTACTTTCCCAACAAACAAAACTCTCCCATATAAGGTACAATGGTGAATAATCACTATCGAAGCTCAACTTTCCCAAATCAGTTTAAATCCCAAATGGAAATCAGAGGCCACTGACGCCAATTTTAAATCAAACTTCTTTCATTTCTGATTTACAACACTCATTTAATGCTGATGTGTTTTACATAGACAGTCGCTGTGGCATTTTTAGTGCATCTGATTTCTCAGTAGTGGCAGTGGAGGAACTGAAGAATCAGACAAACAAGCAGAAACTGGAGGAAAAAAACGATTCACATATTTGATATTTAGCATTAAAGAAAATAATACTGCATTAAGTGGCTGTAATGCATTATTTACACACACATACAGCAGACAAGCTGAAAAGGCTCTCCAACTTTGTGTTCACTGAATAGATTTGCAATGCAGTGACCCGCAGAAGGAACAGGAACTCTGTTCATTCAAAAGTCAAATTTAAAAGGAATAGAAACATTATTCTGAAATTCTGAACAAATCACTCCTGTAGATTTAAGACGATTGGACAGAGGTTGAAACCAGCCAACCTGCCACCAACTAGTTTGTCTATATTCTGTACAATTTCTTATAGTAATATATAAATGCTGAGTACACCCTTCTTACAGACAATTTATTAGGTACACCCAGCTAGAACTAATGCACGCTGATACAACCGACCTGCAACAAATCCAAAGTGCCTCCGTGCCAGCGACAGCCAGTGGATGCACGGGGTGGACCATTATGTTTTCAGGTTGGCCGTCTGCATGCAACCGTTTTGGTCTCAGTGATCAAAGGTCAAAGGTCTGAAACTGCACTGGTTGGCATTTAACCACAGGGCGGTGATTCTGTTTGTAAGTGTTTAACAGTTTTCAACAGAGTTGATTGAACCGTGAGATCATTTTGGACGATGCAATTTATGCTGTTTTGAATTATACCGAGGGCTGTTTCCGTTATTTAGCCGCCCCTTGTAGATATAAATGCAGACAGAATGACAGAAACACTTGCCCTAGCTTTAGTGAGGTGTACCTAATAAACTGCCAAGTGAGTGTAGGCCTCCCGTCTTATTTAAGATGCCATTCGTAAACATTTATTCACTACGGACATTAATTTAGTGTTAAAGATGTGTGTAATCAAGGTCACACTACAGGCTCAAAAGTCAATATCAGTCACAATTTCCGATCTAGACTGAATGATCTCACACGTGGGTACAAACACCTTCTAACAATTCAGTATAATGCGACCAAACAAGTTCACAGCTTTATGATAACTAAAGAATCAGGTCGATAAAGAGCTTTTATATTTTACCAAAATCTACGGAGACACTGAAAATGACTTTGGGGATGGAAAATAACTGTTGTTTTTCAAATGACTTGTATTGAGCAGTGAATTATGAACTAAACAGAACAACTTATTTGATGCTCAGCAGAAGAAACCCATTCAAACTGCACAGGATCCTGTTCCTCCCCTTTAAACATGTTTGACCCAAGAGGACCGAACAGAGAATCCCAGATGAGAGTAATTAGGACACAGTCAGTGTGTAGGTGGGATTTCTACTGCACACCCACTAATAACGTAACCTTGAGGCACGACGAGACAGATGTCAGCACAGCAGCGGACATTTCTACTGCAAAGGTTGACTTGTTGTCAGAGTATCCGCTGGTGAAGATCCCTCCAGGTCTCAGTCTGAGTCAGAGTCTGAAAACTCATCTGGAAAATAGAAGTGACAAAACACGTGTGTTAGTTCTCCACGTGTGCGTCCTGTTCGCCAGGTACTAAAATAAGAGACATTGGAAAGTGTGGTGACTTCAATGAGACAAAGTGACAGAGTGAAAATATAACTCAGACATGATGAAACTAACTGAGTTATAATGTTGAAGAAAACATTTATAGGTTTTATTTCCCTGAAGTGGTGCGGTTAACTTTGCTGTGTAAAAAGTTGGTTCATATTCACTGCCCCCTAGTGGTATCAAACAGTGTTGATTATGAGGTCACTGCAAACTGCTTTTATTACAATAAACAAATATGTTTAAATGATTGGCGATGATTAAATTCACTCCTTGTGTATATTCTTTATATTTATAAGAGGTCCACACCTGCATTTTGTTATATAAACCAATACAATAAAAAAAAACATGTTTTCTGTTCTATTCTATTTTTAAACACTTAGCAAAACAAACTGGGCTATGTATGTATATCCACATCTCTTTATAATATAAATAAATTAAAAGTAAATATTTTATGTTGATGTGAACATGGGTGTGCATTATGTAGCACAGAATATTCAAACAGCATATATCTATATCTAGATATAGATATATATTAATACATGTATGCGTATATACTAAATTATCATACATACTAAACTATTTCTGCTACATATTAGAACATTTACTTTTTAATACAAGAATAACAGATATATAAAATCACATATGTGTCCATGCTCAGTATAGATGTTCTTATATAGATTCCTATTTGTGCTGTTACCTTGCTGCCTTGACGGCTCCTCGGTGGTCTCCCCTCCCTGCTTTAGGAAAGTAGCGAGCTCATTAAAGATGAGGTAAAAATCTAAAGCGAATACGATGGTGGCGATGAACCCAAACACCTGAGAAGAGAAGGAGATATCAAACAAAGAATTAGAGGAGGGGAAGTTGTTGGACATCGGTTTACTGAGTAATAATGAAGAGATGCTGACTTTACCCCTGCAGCCTTCGAGGACCCGTCCACATATTTGGACACTGCCATTATTGAGACGATGAAGAAGATGACGGAGGCGGACACACATCTCATGAAATCCTTTGAGAGAAAATAATCAAAATTAACCTTATTTTCTTCTTTCCACACTTGAGGATTTTCATAGCTTTTTATTTCATGTTTAAAATGTTTGATCTCACCATAAGAGGCCAGAGGAAGCCTTTAAACCTTTCGTTGAATTTGGTGGAGTAAGCAAACAACAAGAAGAGAGCGGCCAGGAACTCCAGCAGAGGGATGGTGACGAAGGCCGCAGCCGCGGACGCTGCGAAACACACGAACGAGATGAAGGAGAGAGCCTGAAGACAAAATATCAAACAAAGAGAGAGAGAGACAGTTTAAGACAAAAAGAAAAATAGAATCTATGTTTTTTTGTTAAATTTGTGTATTTATTTCTCAGTAAGATGCTCGAGGGCACATTTACATTCTGTATCTGAATAATGAATAGATGTTACACTGCACCGAAGCTGTGAGCCGGTGTGCATTACAGCTTCAGGGCCACTTCCTGTAAGCAGATACATCTATTAAAAGACAATGTTTATTAACAGGAGGCTTTTACACCAAACCCACAAACACACACTGATTAAACCCGTGCTGGATGTGCAGTTAAGCAGTAAAGCTGAGCTTGTGTTTGAAGCTCTGCATTAGAGGAGGTGGACGCATCATATCAGTGCAAAATGAAAGCAAGTCCAGACACTGTAATCTCTAACAGGCCCGGCCATCTTGTCTTTGTCTCAGTCAGTCATCCCACAGCAGCCTGAGGCCAGGAACTCCCCCTGACTCGACCAGAACTGCTGCAGCTGCTGCACTTTAAGGAAAAAAGAGTCAAGACAGCGAAGTGAGATTTTTCTCTGAAGGTTCTGGGAAAATCCTGGTGAATGTTTGCTTCTGAAGAATAATGTGTGGGATGTCGGGATGGTCGCTCTGCAGCAGTGAAACACGACATCAGTGGGTGGGCCGGCAGTAAAGGACATCATCCTTCATGTTGATACTCTACAGTTCCATGGTATCACACATTTTAACTGTGCCAGGGCTGTGAGAACAATTATTAGTCTAACTGATTCCTTCTGTTTCTTTTATGACCAACTTGGTAAATTAAATCAAGGAGTAAATTAATCATTTAGTTGGGAAACAAATGTCTGGTTGTGAACAGCCTAAAATCCAAAAATGTTTTATTTCCTCCACCAAGGAGATTGTGTTTTCAGCCTTGTCCGTTTGTTTGTTTGTTTGTAGACAGTATTATGCACAGACAGATTTCCACAAAATTTAGTAGACGGATGTGTTGTTGGTCAGGAAACAACCCATTACATGTTAATGCAGATCCGGATCAGGAGAAAACAAAAATGTTGAAAAACGCCTTTTCTGTCAATGCTAAAGAAATTGAAAAAAAATATATATCAGGTTCTGCCCCCTAATGTGGATCTGCACCGAAATTGAATGGCCCCTCCCCTGACCCACACCACATCCTTCCACCAAGTTTCTGTCCAATAGTTTTAACGTAATCTTGCCTAAATAAACAGCATTGACCTCCTCGGCTGACAGAACGACATAAAGCCACGAAAACGCAGGGACCAGAGAATCTTTGGCCTTTTTCATGAAGTGTGATTTATACGATGAATCGCCGGACTTGTAACAAACGAGTCTGTCAAATAGTTGCACATTTAATCAACAAATCATTTCAACAACTTTGTGTTATCATTTAAAACACAAAGACATCTGATCCTTTTGTAACAGGATCAGGAGGAAAACAGCATTTTACTGCCTCTAAAAAGTTAAATGAGCAGTTTGAAGAGTTATAAACTCAAAAACATCACAGTTCCCCGAGGCCAGAGGAGGAGGAGGAGGAGACACACTTTTCACACATGTACCACAACACGTACCCTTCATCAACAGCTCGTCTGTGTTTTGGAAACGTTTCAAAACGCTACAAAAATGTGCACGTTCCTTCTGGAGCTCGTTGCTGACGGAAACCGAGACTTCTAAAGAGAAGTACACAGTGGTCTGGCACACTGTATAATAATGCACGCTCAGCAGGATGCGTATGTCTGACTAACACTCTGCAGAAGTGTGAAGCTCCAAGCTGTTTTCTCTCTGCTGACTTCAGGGACTGATCTAACTCGGCCTTGAGGAGGTGCAACAGAAACACAATTAAACTGTGAGACTTAACACTAAACTTAGTGAAATTATACTGTACACAGTGTGAGATAGAGTTTATCAAACATTTAAATCATATACCATTGATGTTGCAAATCAAGAACCAGGACTGCATTAAGGTAAGTGTTCACAGTTGTGTTCATTTCAAACATTGTCATTGTTTGTGTGGAACAAAGCATCTTGAACCGTAATGTTACTTCCAAGAAGCGTGTTCAGTTTCTACAGGTTTTAACAGGATAGGAGCTCCACCGAATTCACTTTACTTTTACTCTGTACATTAATCAGCATTCATACAAATATAAAGAGCTCCCACGACAGCTGAAAAGGCTGATTTTCTCACTTATTGCACTTATAGGCCTATAGATAGATATTTAAACCCTGCACCATATACCACAGATCTCCTGAAGCTTCGAGGCGCTTCCTCCTGAACCAGGTGTGCGGCCTCATCTCAACACATACAGAGGGAAACGGTTGTGCCTTCGACTGTGAGCAGAAGCCAACAGGGTTACAGAAGAAGAATTTTAGCCCAGGGGTGATGATCACAATCACTATGAAGAGGCAGTAAAGGGGTAGTATTGTGTGTGTGTGTGTGTGTGTGTGTGTGTAGGGGGCTGCAGAGTTGTGCATTCACACACAGTGAGGACTGTACTCTCGGCCTCATGTTATGGCAACAGGCTGAAGGATGTGACTGTGGGGGAGACAACTGCTCTTATGGGCAGAACGTCACATGACACAGATGTGAGGGTTCATGCTACTGCGAGAGGAGCCTTTCCTGTAAGTAACACATGATGCATCACACAGCCCTTCAGTTCCTGCTTTGTTGGAATCCACTTGGACCGCTAATAAAAACAAGTTTAAATCGATTGTGCACAAAGTGACACAACACTACGAGACCAGGAGGTTGTTCAGCTCGATCGCTGACGCTGCAGATGAGCCTTAACAATGAATAAGCTGCTTATGGATAAGTCTTAATGCGCTGTCCATAATCCAGATGTTTCCACACACGTTTATCCTAAGTTTGCTGTGAGATCTCCCTGCTCCTCCCTTCACTAATGGAAACCTTGTGACGGAAAGCTGACTGACCTATATTCAAAGTGACACAGTCTCTTTGAGTTGTTTCTAAATGTGCACTTGGCCGCCAAAGCTGCACAAAACTTTAGAAGTACCCAAAACGCAGCGCGCAAAGGCTCCGGCGCGCACAGGGCGAAACTCTGGCACAGTAACAGCTCCAGCTCCTCGTGTGTGGCAGAGGAGATCCCCCTGGTCATTTTTCTTACCACTTCAGCGAGGAGCAGCATTCCTTTCTTGGAGGAGGCGAACTCTTTGCTCGGCAGAACCGAGAGCAGGGCGTTCTGGCTCGGCGGCGGCCGAGAGCCCGGAGCCTCGATGTCCCCCATTGTTCCTCAAAGCGATGCAACTCTCCCCAAAGTTCACACTCCTCAAACTGCGCGTATCTAACGGGCTCAAGGTAAAAACAGGAGGAGGAGGAGGAGAAGAGAGAGAGAGAGAAAGAGAGAGAGAGAGAAAAAAAAGAGAGAGGGGGGGGGGGGGGGGGGGGGGGGGGGCGGTGTGGAGGCAGCTCGGGGGTGGAAACGGAAACATTGACAGCGCGGAAGTTGGCACCCAAAAAAAGCAACATCTGCTTTCTCCAGATGTGAAATGAGATTCCCCCCCCCCCCCCCCCCACACACACACACACAATCACTCAGTGCATGTCACAGACGAAATTCGTGTTTCATATATCTTCGTTGTTTATTTGTGTCAATGTAAAATTCTGAAAAATATGGTTCAAATGAGTCACAGCTTTATATTTTTTTAATAATATGTAAAGTCACTTAATACTCAATAATTACAACAAGCATCTTAAATATGCTGCAAACTACAAACTTTAAAGTAAACCTTAAAAACGTATTATTGTAGCCTGCAGAACAGCATCACAGTACATTCTAATACTCATAAGTAGCAGTGGGTGGTGGTGTTACACGTTTTACATATATTTAAAGTACCAATACATGATCCACTGGAGTGATTTGATGTGATTGATTCACTCATTGATTGTTTGGACTCTGGGTTTCACCTCTTGGCTGATTGAGCGTGATGTTCCTGAAGAGAATGTAGCCGTCTGCACTGAACAGAGCAGCTGACACGAGGGTGAATATCTGCAAACAGAGCAGATTTAAAAAGTAAATGGTATAATACAACACATCTGGAGTTCAGTGCACGTTTATCGCTCACGTTGTGGAGACTCAACTTTAAGTTAGCAAGTAAATCTTTGGATCATATTAGAGTTGGGGCAAGAAGATGTTATGGTTTTGTTCAATCTGCAGAAAATAGACTCAGATTTGAGTTACATCCTCTGCAGTGGTGCAATGATTTCATTTAAATTACAAAGTATTGAGGGAAACTGAAATCCTCATGAATTAAACAACCAAGAATGAGATTATATGTATTAAATAAATGCTAAAGTATATCTCACCCCTCCAACCAGCATGCCTGTGACGGTGTATGTGATCATAGCCAACAGGCTCAAGACAAGAAAGTAGAAGACTGCAAAGACTGAATTGAAAACATCCTGAAGAGAAATAGGAGAACAACTTGGGACAATGCAACATGTAGAGCGGCTTGCTCTCCTCTCACAAGGACCATGAATACTTTATGACAATAGCGTGCTGCAGAGCAGAACTCACAACTAAAGGCCAAAAGAAGAAGGTCAGCCTCTTGTTGAGTTTGAACAGGTACAACGACAGCAGCAGTGAAGTGATGAGAAGTTCCAGCACAGTGGCTGTGATGTACTTTGGTGTGGACACGACAGTGAAATCCACAAAAGCCGCAAACAGAGTCACCTACAGCAGGAAAAGAGACACGACACCCAACAGATCAGTTCAACGATAGAAGATATGAATTCAACTGTAATATCCTGACTAGAGATTCACAGGGGTTTTTTTCCCTGTCCGTCACTCAACATGTTGCAGCTCTGGCAGAGAAAAAGGAACTGGTCAAACATCTACCTGTTAGACTGTGAGTTTCCTCTTCACATTTTCAAACTATAGCAACTGATCCCGTTTCTGCTTTAGCCTCTAAAACGCTCTCACAACATACATGCGAGTCATAACAAACTAGTTCCAGTAACATTGTTAGTAACTGAATTACACAGCAAACCTGTGACTCCTCTTAGTTATTTCCTCATGCACTTCGTCCGTTGCAGCTTCCTAATGTGTCCAGGGCATTGTCACTTCAGTTCAGCGGTTTCAAAGCCATGATGATGAAGAATATCTCACCATCTCTGCTGCTTTCAGGATTCCCCTCTTGGATTTGAGAAAGGCCACGTCCACGTCCATGGATGTGACTGTACCTTGATCCGCTGACATGTTGATGCAATAAACGACAAGTCGCTCAGTTTCCTGAAACAAGCCATTTCCTTTGAGCTGTGTAGGAAATGACTGTTGGTAAAAAATAATGTGTTTTACACCAGCTGCTGCTACGCAACAGTCGACTATGTAAATAAATGTGTTCTCTGATATTCACATAATTCATATTCACGAAATGTTAAACCATAAATGATACAATGTTTTACTGTTAACTCACTTATTGTGAAATCATGTGTCACGTGTTCTTTTTTAACCCATGAGCAGAACTACAGTAAATTTGTAAAAAATGTTCTCCATCTGTTTTTTGTGGACATAAAGAATAATTTATGAACACACTGAATATAAAACATATTTAATTCTTACATCAGCCCCAAATACAGTCCTGATACATTTGAATAAAAAACACATCAAAAGTATACAGAATCAATCCATGAATCCCACTTATAGTAACGTATAGTTTATTACTTGAGGCACGATGAAAATAAATACATTTCCCTGTTTGTTCCACATCACTGAAATGAGTCTGATCCATTTACTCAATTCACTTGTTGGATCTTTAAAATCCCAGCAGTAAAAGTTATTTCCACAATCAAATCAATGTTGTTACACCAAGAAGATTCTCTTGGTGCTACTCAACATGAATATTTTGCAGAAAGGCACTTTAAAAAAAAGAAAAAGAAAAAGGTTTTGCTTCCTTTTCCTCATGTCTGGCTCCGCAGTTTTGTTCTCAGTGTGGCCAGTCGCACTTCCACGGCTCAGACTTTGGCCCTTTGAGACACTTTCCTAACTTCTCGCAGCCTGCGGGGGCCCAATTCTGCAACAGAGAGCAGCCGTCACAGTAAAACACAAGAATATGAATTCATCAAAATTGTTAAATGTGTCTTACTAATAATTTCGCTTTTTGTCACTCGGGGGGACAAGCACAAGATCCTTTTTGAGTCCTGTCCTCAAGGTCTTATTAGTTGGTTTCTATTCCCTTTATTGATACCGACCTATCATGCCATTTATTTCAGGTTCATCACATGGAAACTATATGGAAAGATATCTCTTAATAGCAGAATAATTTACACGTACATTTATTTATTTAAAATATACATCTGGTCTCGTTACCTTTAGAACTTTTTGCAGCGCTTAACAAAATCTCACTTCACAAGTAAATCAAGCACAGCCTCCTCACAGACTAAGCCTCTCACTGCACTGTTTTCAAAATACCAAATAATTAAATTCCTCAAACTTCACAAGTCTTTAAAATCAGAAACATGAAGGAAGAGTTTATGACTTCGGACCCTCAAATGATGCAATAAATGTTAGTAATGTTTCCAAATGAGATGATTATATTGTTAATAGACATTTTGACTGAGGATCAACTTCATCTTGACACAGGACAGGACGTTGCATCACAGGAAAACACACACACACACCAACCCTAAATAAAATGGTGTTTATTTTGTTCACCACCCGGGGGCAGTGCTATGACACAAATAAATCCAGAGCAGCGTCGTTCAACGTGTCGTTGAGGAGACAAAGCCACGTTACATTCAGCTGCTTGAAATAACCCAGAGGAAAATGTTCAGATTGGAGGACAATTAATTATCGACTTCATCAAATATGATTCACATTATACAATAGTGATAAACAAATGTGAAAATAAAAGCTCACACTGTTGAAGTGGAGGAGGAACATGGATGATACGGAGCTCAATGGAAACCTATAGCAACTTTAATTGATTTTATATTTTTCACAACAGCTCCATCAACTTTTCTAACATGCATTATTCACACAAACCAGAATTAGATGCTACTGAAACAGGAGTCTGCCACTATTCTTTTTTTTATAAGTGCATCATGAAAGTAATTTAACTTATTTAAGTAAACGTAAATCTCACCATCACTGAAAGGTCACACATGTTGAGCTGAGGGATCCCGGGCACCAGACTCTTCTTATGCTGCTGCACAACTGGAGAGATCCTGCTCAGCACGTCCTCGTACTCCCGATTCATAACTCTGCACACACACACACACACACACACACACACACACACACACACACACACACACACACACACACACACACACACACACACACACACACACACACACACACACACACACACACACACACACACACACACACACACACACAACTAAGTAACTAACACTTGATTATCTAATATCTGCCATTTTAAAAAAAATATATATAAAAAGAGAGAAGTTGACATCTATTCTTATTATATTCATAATAAAACTATTGATAATATCTTATCTTGTTATATTTTGTGTTTTGGATATACTTAACTCATTTTTAAGCTTTTCGTAACTTTGTTTGAAAGGTGCTATATAAATAAAGTTATTACTATAATCTTGAGATGTCTTGATTTGCCTGATCAAGTCCAGATTTCTCTTTTTACAGTGATTTTACAGCAAATTTTCACATTTTAGAAGCTATAACCAGTGGATAGGTGGCACCGTTGCTTGAAAATGGACTCAATTTTTTTTCTTTTTTATAAATAGCTGATTATTTCTCTGCCAATCAGCCACTCGATCAATTGACTAACGCGTTTAATTCTAATGCTCAGCATAAAGAATGACTTCCTGCCAGAATAAAAAAATATATATATCACAATTTAAATCTTAGGCTTAAATAACGTAGATTAGTCTGATAACACTGAATGTTTATATGTTTAATACAAAGAGAAAATCCATTGACTCAAACATTCAGTTTTCTGTTTAACCCGTTTGTCTCGGCCGTTTTACTCCAAGTTGAAATTCAGTGCGAACATGTGTCTGGTAATAAAACCATACAACAGACTAAGTGTTCAAGTCATTATATTATAGCGGGGACATGCTGCAGCTTTTCAACAACAAAAACAAAACAGGCCGTCCACTCGTGCGCCCTCTGGGAAGGCGCGCTCAGCGGGGGTGAACTATGTAACCTCTATCCCTTCCCCTGTCTCTCAATTACTGCTGTTGGACACCGGTGAGCGCGAGCACCTCTGTGCATTATTATATTCAGTGTGTAAAACACAGGGGCCCCGAAGGCTTTCAAAGGAACGCTGCTCTCAATAGGACCTGTAGGGTTAATGGGCTGTGTGTCCACGTCTGTGTGTGCGTGTGTGTTGGGGGGGGAGTGGGAGTCTGGTGGCGTGACACACAGATAGACAAATATCAGCAGTGCAATTACACCCTCGATACACTCGCCGGCAGCACCTGTGCCAACCCTCCATCCTCCCTCCGCTGCAAGCCCGGCCCTCTGATTGGCCCCTGGGGAACATGTGCATGTGTGTGAGGTGAAGTGTCAATTAGAGTAATAACCCCAGGCTCTGTCCAGCTCACACCTCCCCTCCCCTCTTAGATCTCCCACAGGGCAGCAAGGCTTCCTCCATCAGCCGGCACCTGCTCCTTCCCCTCCATATTCTCAGTCTTTACTTTCCCCCAGCAATTACTCGACTGCTACTGAACCGGCTGCAATTAGTCCGTGTATTCGCGTTGCCACATTCGTCATAAGCCAACTATCTTTGCGTTGTGACCCAAACTGAAAAAAAATTAAAAGCAGATTATCGCTCCCTACGCTTCCAAAACGTAGACATCCAGATTAAATTGCTTCGGCTATCTCAAATCTCAAATTCTGCTTCCGCCCGATCTCGATCTGCGAGAGGGATATTTCATTCCCCTCATATCTGCGCCCGCTACTGATTGCTGCGATTCATTTTGGCGATAAGTGATGAAGCAACTTAATAGAAGTAAATGTAAGGGACATTTATCAGAGCGCTGGAAGAATTCCATTTTTCCATCCGAGTCTGCAAGCAAAGCAGGAGAAAACTTGCACGAGACACAAAGTTTCCTATTGTTTCGTGGGCGCGCCGAAAAACCTTACAATGCAGACCTCTAAATCAAAAAACTAATAATATCATTTGTTTATGCCTCCTCTGCAAACAAATAATGAAAAGCCCACAGTCAGCACACCTCATTATCATGATTATAACCCTTAGCTTTCTGGTGTAGAGGCAAAATCTGGAATAATAAGCAGGCTGTATGCAAATTGAGTCTTTTGATTTATAATGTATGGCACCCAAGGGGGATGGGGGCATTGCTCAGGTGTGTCACCACTCTGATTACTGATTCATAACACTATTGCTGGAACACACACACACACCCACACACACACACACACACACAGTAGCAGAAGGTGGGGGAATTGAGGAGACAATCAAATACATCTGTCCTGCCTACCCCTCCCCTCCACCATCTTCTCCACCCTGGTGGAAATTGAGCACTTCAGTGAGGACTATTGATTGGGGACACAAGAGCGCGGTGGCAGGCAGCATATGAGGCCAGGCCATGCGGGGGGCTGCCTGCGGTGTAGCGGCTGGGACTCCACTCTGGTTGATCGGGGGGGGGGGGGCTCAGGGGGTGTGTGTGTGTGTGTGTGAGCTGAGGTAGGTGGTGAGAAGGGCAGGGTGTGTTAACCTCGAGGCCTGAGGTCACAGAGGTAGGGGGCGAAGTGGAGGGCAGGGAAAAGGCTACGGACTTCAAACTCAACTCTATGGGTGCAGACCCCGGACAGAAGGACCACCAGCACAGACCTCACCGTCTTCTAACCCCACTGTACCAATCACATACGTCTGAAGCAATGGCAGCTAGGCCTCGGCTCGCAGCCATTAATTAAAAGACAGTAGAGAAACAACTGAAACTAAAAACGACTGGATGATTGTTACATAATTATAATATACATTTGTGTGTGTGTGTGTGAGTGTGCGCACTCTTTGCTATATCACAGCCTGCGACAGTAGTGAAGGTATGTGTGCAGACAGGCCCTACATCATCTTAAGTGGCTCTTTAGGTGTCGACAGAGATTAATGATGGCCAGGCAGCCAGTCCAGCTGGGGGACCGAGGAGCACACGGACAAAACTCCCACATACACATGTGTACGTTACACACACACACACACAGGCTTAACTAGGATGGAGTAGAACGGTCCCAGTGGATGCAGAGGGACAGAGGCTGAGCGGTGAGGAGGGAGCTGAGATGCATATCAGTAAGTGGGGAGGGAGAAGAAACAAGGGGGGAAAAGTAAGACAAACGTTTGGGGAGAATGGTGCAGATCAGAGAGGATAGAAGAAGAACGGAGGGTGAGCAGTGAAGAGGTCATGAAGCTGAGTGACCTTGTAGAAGTACCCACTGACCCCTCAGCGTGGGAGGGCGCAGAAATGAGCATGCCTCTCTCTATGTGTGTGTGTGTGTGTGCACATCCAGCACTACACCTGGCTGCATATTGATTTTTTTTTTTTTATTATTCTTCCAAGTGAATAGCAAGGCTAAAAGGTGGGCAAATGAAAAACAACATTAATGTTTTATCATCCAATCTCACACCGCGGCCGAGAGCAGTTTGAGCACGAGGTGAAGAAGAGATGAGGTCAGAGCAGAACTCGAGAGGCAGAAGGCAGAAGAAGAAAGGTCAGTCCGGGAGCTTCCACGGCAGCAGGGAGCCAAAAGGAATATTCGCTCATCAAAGCCATTTTGAGATGATCTTAATGTATTAGTCATGCTCTCTGCTTGCGTCATTTTTTCTTTAAAGATCCAATCAATATTCTATAGTGACAGCGTGACGTAAAAAGGTGATGTCATCTATCTTTGCACCATTATTTAGCGTACGTACATTTTGATTTGAAAAACGTCATTTTCAAACTAAAACAATCTCTGTCCACACAAGCGTTTCTGACTCCATCTCAGTTTTAATCCCCGTCCATCCTCAAACCCCTGATAATACATATCATGCGCAGGAAGCATTTGGTTGTTAGTTGCAGAGAGAGCTCAGCTACAAACAAGAGAATTCAAGTGCAGAGCAGCTGTTAGCACGGACAACAGTGTCAGCTACGCTCTTGATAGATCATCCATGTTGCGTTCTGCACAGGTAGCCGAGGCTGATGCTGGTTGTTTTCTTCTGGAGGAGGGTCATGTGATAGGAGCCTGACAGATCAGCTAAAGATACATCTTGACTGAAAAGACCCAATCAACAAGCGGCTATGAGTGTCTACCTCATCGATTCCAATCCTCTGTTTCTGCCCATCCAGACTAAAATGAGTTTTCAAACTAAAAAGGGAACTAGCAGCATTTCCATACTTCTCCGTTTAGCTGCTCTAAAACTCCGGAGTAGTTTTAGACACCAAGCGTATCCATTGCAGAGTTGCTGTGTTTTCAAAGGAAGAGCGTAGTCGTGTGGATGTAGCCGTATCCTGCATCCTCCACCATCACTTTCTGCTCTGAGCTTCTTAACTCTCCTGCGAGCTGAGGCACAGACACACAAAACTCCATTAAACAGCACTCGCTCTCAATTTAGACATGAACAATTTATCTTGCAATTATAACCCGTAGTGGTGCACCAGAGGCTCGGGGGGGCCCAGATAGTAATCTTTAAGGAGCTGTTTGCAATCACAAAGAGAAGGGTGTAATCAGGCGCGCTCTGGCTGAGCGGATCAATCCGCCGCCTTCTTTTTCATGCCACTGAATCAGCATTGATCTCATACACAATCTGTGCTACCAACAGGCAAACAACCTTCCCGTTCTCACACCTCGCCTCTTCGTTTTCTAACATCTCTTCTCTTGCTCCTGTTTGACTTCCCTCGCTCATTCTCCTCGGTTTCTCTGGAAATCAATCAATCAATTTTTTTTCCAGGAAATTCACCTGATTGGGAACTTTTCCCCAGGATCCCGTCCCAGGTGGAAGAGGATTGGCATCAGTGTGTGCTCCTTCTGGTCGTGAGTGGTCACACCTGGGACGTTTTGACATGGACAGAAGTCAATGCCCTAAAAGAGAAGACAGCCACATGTTAATGTTAACTTATTTTCATATTTGAAGCTAACTCCACATTGGATAATGATCAAGTCAATGCACAGCAAACAGCTTTAAGCAGACATGATACACCATGATAGGACTTTGCCCTCATTGCACAATAATACACAATCTGAGTATCTTTATAAAGCTCTAATTCAGACTGTGCATTAAATTTACTTTGCCTCTTTGGAAGCAACATTTACATGAGGGGGGAATAAAAACAATTCAATGTTTCTAAATCATCTGAGGCCATTTTACAGGCCTTCAGCACGTCTGTTCTGAAACCACAGAGAACAGATCAGCACTCAATCTGAGCTCTGTTGCTGGAATACGACGGATCTATGAGCGGAACTGTCCTGTTTTGGCTAGAAAACATATGTACATATATATTTGCTTTTACTATTAATGCACCTCACAGGCGTATATAAGATAAATCTCGTTATCAAGAAAAGAACGGGCCAAGAAGGCAACAAAACATTGCGTTACAGGTAAAACCTAAGAAAAAATGAAATGTAAAAACTGAATAAACCAAAAAAATGTACTTAGAATGGTTGTTAGTTAGCAGGATTAGTCAAAAGTTACTGAATGGATTTCTATAAACTTTGTGGAGGGGTGGAGCATGACCCAAGGAAGAACCCATTAAATTCTGGTTTTATCTTTCTCTTGTTTGAACTAGGTGAGATGAGGCATTAACCTTGGCGGAGGTATGCGCTCTACAAGTGACCCTCTGGTTAATAATATTTTTTTTTGTTTTTCGTAATTCGTCTTTTTTGACTTCCTGTTTTTGGACATATGTGTCAAATTTGGTCTTTTTTAGTGGCCTGTGTTTGATTCTTTTCGTACACACACACACACACACACACACACACACACACACACACACACACACACACACACACACACACACACACACACACACACACACACACACACACACACACACACACACACACACACACACACACACACACACACACACACACACACACACACAAAACGTTCCTCTATGTTTTATCAATGTACCACTTATCCATTGAAGGCCACGAGGGAGTATCACAGGACTGACACACACACACACACACACACACACACACACAGACATTCACTCATGTCTCCACTTTTAAAAGAAATGTACTAAACTCAGCCGAAGAGATCTCGATGTTTCGATTTAGCTTTGATCTATGACTCTAAGCTGAATGTTAAATATTTGTACTGTTGTCTATATGCACGCTGTCTGCGGGTGTGTTGTGTTATTTATGCAGCGACGGTCGATACAACACAGAGAGGTTCAAGTCCTTTCACAAAATAGAGGACTTTTCCTGCCTCCCCCACTCCAAATCTCTCCACGTCTCCGCTCCTGTTCCCGGACTCCATTCTCATGAGCCTCGCAGTGATCTTAGTCTGATTGAGTCACACTCACTCCTCCAGAACCCCTGGAGATTGGCCCCCTCCATCAACACACACACACACACACACACACACAAACAATTTTTGATGAGCACGACAAATATTGAGAAAGCATTCATCTGTAAGGCAGTGCTGCAGCCCCCCTCTGAGATCACTCAACGGAGCACCTCAAAATACATATAGAGGAGAGAGAGAGAGAGAGAGAGGGGGGAGTGAGAGGGATAGATACCCCCCCGCCCCGCAGAGCCTCCTCTGATCCAGACATGTCCTGTCTTTTGAAGCCAACAGCTTAGAAATGCAGAAGAGAATGAAAAAAAACCACCACACAATCTCAGAGGAGCAGCGAGAGAGGCCTGCTGTGAGCACTGTATCTCCCTGACTCCGTCTCTTGTAGCCAAGACATAAGAGCGAGAACTCCATATCTGCCCTGACATTAATGCTATAGATACAACGAGGCTGCTTTCAGACTGGAGCAGAGACGTCACTATTACAAGATAAGGTGCGGGAGCATCCAGGGGTAGCAGCGTGGATTCTAAAGACAATATTGTCTATTAGGGTGGGAAAAAACAGTCTGATTTGCAGGAAGAGCAATTAATTCATGGAGACTGTGGATGAAGTCTAAAACAAATTTCTAAATATTCTCTATTTAACAAGAATATTCTACAATAAAAATCCAAGAGAACCATGTGCCACTGGTGAGAAGTTACTACATTCACTCATTCAACTTACATGGACAATTTTTAGTGACTTGTTCTTCAGTATTTTCCTTTTCTGTTACTTTATACTTCTATTTTTACCTCAGCCAAGGAGGTTTATATTTTCACTCTTCTGTTTGTTGGATTGTTTTTAAGCAAGATTATGCAAAAACTACTGGACAGATTTCCAAGAAACTTAGCGGAAGGACGTGGTGTCTGTTATGAAAGAACCCATTACATTTTGATGTGGATCCCGTTTAGGGGGCAGGGAGGTTTTCACTTTATGGTTCTTGATAAAAAACATAATTTGGGGAACTGATATCTCTGAGTGTTATGCATTTTGGTGCAGCCTGATTGAATTTGAGGGGACTTTTGGGCCTTGGCGGTGGTAAGCACTCTAATGAGTGTTTCTCTAGTGTTGTACTTTTTACTCTACCACATTTATTTAACTGCTGTAGTAACTACTTACTCTTCAGGCTTAGATCTCCCTTGATATGGTAAGTTCTTTAAATATGCAGCATTTCTTATAATAATAATAGTGTAAGTGTGAATAAATATATTGACTATATAAATCTAATAAGTCACAGAGGTCTTTTAATGGAGAGCGAGTACTTTATTGATTTGTTAAGTACATTTTGCTGCAACCTTTGTGTGCCTTTAAGTACAATTACGATTTTAAATGCATGAGGTTAACTTGAGGACATCCACTGTTACTTTGATGCTTTTTTGTAAGTTAAGGATCTAACTACTTCTTCCACCACTGTGAGCCACTTGTTGAAGTAACTTAATGTTGATTGGTCGTATGAAATCTCAAATGTACATCACACATCGTGTTCTCAAGCAGTTAGCCTGTCTCCCTTCTACCATAAAGTCAGTGGATGAGTTAATGTCATGAGTTTCTCTGTAGCCCCGGAGTGCAGTACAATACCTTCGGCACCATCTATTTCATTAAACGTCAGGGAAACACGTCCTGTTTCAGTTTTCATCACCGTGTGAAGTCGTCAACAAAGATTAAACGCCGTCGTATAGCTCCCAGTGTAACACACGTTTCTCAGCAAACCAGATACAAAAGGAGCCACAGTCTGGACAAACTATATTTGGCAATATTAACGTCACTACGCTGCCTGAGGAGTTTGATAAGAGCCATTTACGCCTGTGAAATTTCTCATTTTCCTCATGGCTGAGCTTTGTGAGCACGGCCACGACGGAGCAGTACGTCTCCCACCTATTAACCTGTTATTTCGTTTGTCACATCTTCCCTTGTTTATTTTTCCTCTTGGATCAGATCATGTTTTAAAGTTTTACCTATAAACTGAGGAGCAAGTGGAAAACGGTTCGGATTTTCAATTTCTGTTGCAAGAAGAGTTAAATTTGAATCTTTAAGGGAGTTGTAAATGATCTGTATTATAAAACGCTCTTCTCGTCTTGATGACCCCTCAAAGTGCTTCACAGTACAGTTTGCCATTCACTCACACACATTCACACAGTGCATCTATGTGCAGCACTTCCTCCATCACATCAATCACACCACACTGGAGAAATTTGGATCGTTAGTCAACTTCAGCATGCAGAATGAAGGAGACTGGGATTAAACCGCCGACCTTCTGGTTAGTGGACGACCCGCTCTATCTCACGAGCCACAGCCGCAAGGGTCAAGCTATTTTGTAAGTGGATGTGTGAGTAGACATGATTGTGTGCGTCTAGAAAAGAAGCTCAACCATGGACCTTGGAACATGCATTTCTTCTTGAGCTGATTTACAAAACACTTGACTCAGTGTCTGACAGTGAGGGTATAAGTAGTTTGTAGGTTTCATGTTTATGGAAAGTGCCGTCGGTTTTACAAGAGAAACTGTTAAAAGATTCAACGATAATGGCGCACACTGAAGCACACTATAGATCTAATGCTGCACCATAAAGCAAACACACACTCAGACATGCAGAATCTGTACAGCGAAACGGAACACACATGTACATGTTATCTGTTTCCCTCCCTTTCTCCCTCTCTCATGTACACACACCGAATCGATGGGCAACTCACAGGCAATCAGATGCCATTATTTGTGAAGTTCCACTTCAGTTCACATGAGTTGATAAAGGAGGCTGCTATTGATTCAGCGGCCCTGAAGGAGAGAGCAATTTAAGCGACCGATGGGGCATAAAACAAACTGGATCACAGGAAAAAGCGGAGCCATGGAGGGAGGACAGGAGAACATGCTTTTTTTTGTTTTTATGAACAGAGGAGAGAAAGATGGACAATACTCAAAACTCAAGTGTCAGATTTCAGATTCCTCCAAATTTAATCAGCACTGAGTTGATATGATTGATGAGATACTTGTGGCGTCTACCTCTCTTCATTTTAAGCTCCATGGTGCCAAAAGAAACAAATTCTACAGCGAGGAACGATGGTATGTAAATGGAGAGGAAGACAATCTCCACTGGAGTTAGAACAAACAAGTCAACTGGCTTGATGAATGATGCAAGTTCGCTGATGTGGGGGCTCTTCATTAATATTCATTACGCTCTGATGTACACAGCAGTCAACTGATGAGCCATTTTCAAGATAACACCAACACTGAGAGTGTTTGTGTGTTTGAATAAGATTAGAGGGGACAAGGGGAGGGGGGGGATGCGGCAGCATAAATGGAGAACTGAGGAAATGAAGGCGGGACAGAGTTGCTGTGTTAAAAACGACCCTTACTTCTTTAAATTCCTGCCATGAGTTGGTCCAGGTCCAGTAGTGCGCTTTATACTGTCCAAGCCTCACAGCCATCAGCTCGTCGCCACGGTAATAGAAGATGGGCCTGTTGATGTTGAGAGGAGGGAGAAGAGATGCTGAGATACGTTTCTTCCAAAGTGAACACAGGAGAAAATGTTTGCACCAAATGTTTCACTCAGAACCACAAAGAGGAAATGTCAATGGCTCCATTCAGACCTGGTATTAACATCCATCCTGAGAGATCCAAACAGAAGGGGACAGTGCTAAGTACAGTACATATGTGTGGTGGACCAACTCACCTAGAATTATGGCTCTTAACAGTTAATCAGTAGTAATAATAATTCTATTTAAAAAATATCTACAGTTCATTTTCCACTAGTCACAATGTTTATTTCTTAGTTAGTGTAAATGTCCATTACAGATATCTGTAGTCATCTGAGTAGACCATGCAGGTGGCAGCAGGACATGATGTTTAAATGCTGCTGCAAAAATCCTGTGATTTTGTTTATAGCACATCGACAGCGGCCCTTATCACTGAAAGCTCTTCACTCTCATTGTCTTTCCAACTTGATGTCTTAGGCGGCATCTTCTACATGTGTGGCTCCACTTTTTCCATTTTTCTCAGTTTTTTTTGATCATCGCATGTTGTAACGTCATCGATTCTCTGGGCATTTTCCCACTGTTTTCTCACATGGGCTCATTCGGACACGTTCCGGACATTTTACTACAGGGGCTGACAGGAAAAGTTCTGATAAAAACGTGCCTTTCAGATACAAATTTAGGAAAATTGTTTGGAATTCAGTGCCTCATTTACCTCTACATACGAACATAACATACAAAGTGTTTTTTGTAAATGAAGGGGGGGATATTGTTCCCAAACTATCGGCCACAAATCCAAAATCCTGTAACAGTCAGTGTATGTACGCGCCTGTTCTGGAGTGTGTGGGAGCGGTTGAGCAGGACCGGTGTCAGATCCAGTCCATCCAGGGTTCTGTCATCAGGAGGGCTGATGCCGGCCAGAGCCAGACTGGTGGTGAACAGGTCCATCACATTGGCCAACTGGAAGTTCACCTGCACAAAGAAAATACTAAATACAACCACTGTCTGCAGTACGAGACGCACATAGAGAACAAGTCACGCAATCGGTGAGTTAGAATTGGAGAAAGTGAATAAAACTCGAATTGGTCGTAACGTACAGTTCCCATTTAACGTCAAAGATATGTCTCCATCTCTCATTCATCTCGATGATTTTGCTTTTTGTTGCAAAAATCAAGAATGATCTGTTTTACGCTGGAGGACAACAACAAGCTTCCTCTTTCTCGCAGAATTTTCTTTATGAACAAAATAAAAGGTAATAACGCATGGTCACGATAGGATGTTTGCATGTGTGGTTGTGTGCACGCATGTAGGAAAGAGATGCATTTCACCAGTCTCCTCTCTAATCTCTGCTTGCAGCTTTATTATACAACCTCCAAAAATGCCTCTGTCTGAATGGGGTTTTTTTTGGGTGGGGGGAGGAAAGGAAAGAGAGGAGAGGAAGTAAGGAGAGGACAGGGCCGGGGCGAGCAGGCGGCTGGAGCAAGCTGGTGTTTTATCTCCTTCTCCCAGTCCCAGTGAAAAGCTTTATTTTATTTATAAACTTTGAACTATTTTCAGATAAAATGCCATTTTTTCGCTGTCATCCTTGATCTTCCGTTCCATTCTCTCCTGAGCGAGCCTTAGAGGGCGACGGCACGCTCACAATCAGATAGCGCTATCAGGCCTCTGCAGCTGCACCGCCGTGTGCCGCTGTGCTCCTATCGGCAGCCAGCACACATGCAGACACGGGCGCACACACACTCACACAAGCTCCAAAGCACTGAAATGAATTCCCTTTTCTTCTGTATCCACAGAACTAGCCACAGTAAAGGCTCTGCAACGCATTCCATGATCTATCTGCAGACACTCTCCCTCACACACACACACACACACACACACACACACACACACACACACACACAC
The DNA here is from genome assembly GCF_009819705.1 of Hippoglossus hippoglossus. NCBI lineage: Eukaryota > Metazoa > Chordata > Actinopteri > Pleuronectiformes > Pleuronectidae > Hippoglossus > Hippoglossus hippoglossus. The sequence continues at coordinate 11,038,937 of NC_047153.1, forward strand.
ACACACACACACACACACACACACACACACACACACACACACACACACACACACACACACACACACACACACACACACACACACACACACACACATTTAGTCCCTCACTTCATTTCTTTTTTTAAAGTCCGCCTCAGACAGACACACACAAACCATTATAGAAGACAGGACAAAAGGACACAAGAAGCAAAACTGACATTTACTTGTTAACAACTCTCAACACCAAAAACCAAACCTTTCAAACTCTATCTCACATGTTGCCATCTTTCATTTCCTTCCTTTATTAGCTCAGCACCATTATTGCAGTCCACACTGAACTTCATTGTTTCTTCACCCTTTGTTCTTCTCCTTTTTTGTCTGACTCATCACTCTCTATTAAAGTCAGGGTCCTTCTCCCTCTCTTTCTCTCATTTCTTCCTGTGCCGTGAGTGGTGATGCTGGTTATCTGAGGAGGCAGTGCCTCTATCCCTGTCTCTGCCACTCCGCCTGTGTGTCTGTTGCCTGATAAAACACAACAAAAGGGATTGTGACACTCGACAACATTGCGGGGCCGACACCCCACCCACCCCCGCTTTGTTCCTGTACACAGCCACCACCCGCTCATCATCCCGGCTCCTCGCCCCCCTCGGGCACTGGAAGAATGCTGAATGTGCACCTGTGCTCAGACCACCCCCGCTCCTTCATTCCAGTACACGTATCTCCATCTTCCTGAATGTGAGTGGATTACGAACCACTTTCCTACACACACAAGTCAGGTAAATGACTATCGCACAGATGCATCCACAGAAAAAGGGCTCGTCTCCGTTTAAGATGTAAAATGTTTTTTCCATCACTGATCCAGCACACACACCCCCCTGCTACAATAAACCTGCTTAACAAAGGCTTGCATGGCTGTTTGTTGTCTCCATTATTTTTGCTCCGAGAGCTTATGGACTTTTCAATGCACAGATCAACAGAGATTTCCAAATAAGGAGGGGGGGCAACCCTGCGTCTGGTCTGTCATCCCTCCCATGCCGAGTACAGTAGCACGAACAAAGCCGCTTTGTCATCACAACCCCAGAGAGCTTCAGGGAGGATCCATGTCGACCCTCGTCCTCACAGCCAAGCCCCAACTGCAAATCCAAACTCGGCTTTTTTTACATCTATGTCTCTTCAAGAAAGTTATACAAGCAATCCCACAACACAGTCAAAAGTATGCCTACATGTAGGACGTTCGGCACATGCATACATAGACACACTGGCTGGTTATAATGTGGCACAGGTGCAGCAAAGCCCTGCAAACACGACAATGTCCCTGGCAGCGCGGCAGTGCCAGCATCTTTAGCACTCATCCTCCTTTTCCCTTTTCTACACCAGTCGCCTCTTTTACTTCTTCCTTGCTTCCTTGCCTGCACCAAGCCCCCCCCACCCCCACCCCTCCACTCCTCCCGTTCCTTTATCCTGAGCGCCTGGCATATTCAGATACTGAAGTCCTCATTACAGCTCAATCCAACCTAAGCAAACACACAAACAGATTAGCCGCTTAAGACGCTCCCAATCCCCCTCTCCCGCGCTATTCTGCTGCGCTATCAGGCCCCAGCACACCCCTGTGAGATGAGCCAGGGGCAAGGCTTACTGCAGACTGCAGCCTCCGCTCGCTCCTCCACCAAATCCCTCTGCGTCACAGCCCCGTGTCACAGCTGCCCCTAATACAATTAAAAGTCATTTGCAGAACGCACAGGCTTAGGGGATCACGGTGTGGGTGGGGGGTTAAATTGGGGAGGGGGAGGGAATAAGGAGAGAGTGAGAGAGAGAGTTGGGGCATTAATTCCAGCCCAAAAATATTTGAGGAAATGGTGAAAAAAAAAAAAAAAAGGGCCCACACGGTTTGAGGGCGAAATCACAAAGTCTATCGTCACCGTTTCTGGAGTTAAGTCACTTGATAGAAGTTGAACAAATGAACTAGATCCTGCACCAGTTAAAGGGTCAGAATGTGCACATGCAAAGAGGTAAATGATACACAAGTGAAATAAAAAGCAACAATCATTCAAAAGAGGGGATTAGTGGAATCATTATTCCATTATTCTCAGTGCTGTGCATCGCCCGCAGCCCTACAGAGAATATTTCAGCTCCTGGTACCTGTTGATAGGCAGAACATGACGGAGCAACAAGACTGGGAATAAAAACAACTGGCTCTGCATCCAGGGTCTAACAAGTCCAGCCTCAGGAGGAGATGGTGGGGGTTTGGTGATTGATCGTCTGGCAAAAAGCTTGAAGTATTCTTACCGTGCCTTCTTTAATGTTTCCAGGCCACCAGGCAATGGCGGGCTCCCTCATGCCCCCCTCAAAAGTGGTCTGCTTCCCACAGAGGAACGGCCCGTTGCTGCCACCTGAGGATTCAGCAGCGGCATCAGTGTAAAAGGACACACACCCATATTCAGGGCAGATTTAAACAGAGGCAGACAAAAATGAAACTTGGATCAACAGATGTTTTTCCAAGACTCATAAGGTCACGTGACCCTTTCCTTCGACCACTGAAGTCTTAGTGAAAACAGGTCAAACTGTGAAGAAATTCCCCAAAGGCAGACTTGAAACATCATGTTCAAGAGGCCAAAAACATGTTTTGTGAGGCCACTGGGACCTTGACCTTTGACCTCCCAAGTCAAATCAGTTAACCTGTGAGTCTAAATCAACATGTGTGCCAGATCTTAAAGAATTCTCTTCAGGCGTTCATAATAAAATAAATAATGCATTTACAAGTGGAAAGTTCAAAACCAAATTTTTTTTAAGAAATTCCCTCAAGGTGTTTTTGAGAAATTGTGATCAAGAGGCACAATACTTACATAAGTCCACCGGCTGTCATCAGCACAGAGCCAGAAAAAAATGTGTGTGTGTGTGTGTGTGTGTTTACCTACCTTGATGTGGGGCAGATATAAGTGCGGCTCCGTTGTCTGAAGTGAAGAAGACAAACGTGTTATTGTCGATGCCCAGAGTCTGCAGCTGTGACAAGATCTGACCAACGCTGTAGTCCAGCTCCATCACTGCATCTCCATACCTACAGCACACAGCCAATCACAGATAAAGGCATTTACCATGGGAAATATATTCTTTTATGACCTCATGCATCTGCTGAACTGTGTGTGTCAATAAAAGAGTCAGTGAGGTAGAACATAATGTACAGGCCGCGCTGGCTCTTCCCTAGGAAGGGTCTGGAGGCGTAGACGGGGGCGTGAGTGGCGTCAGGTGTCCAGTAGAGGAAGAAGGGCTGTCCAGCCTCAGCCTGACGAAGTATGAAGTCAAGACTTTTCTGTAGAGGAAGGAGGTTAGTGAGACTGTTACAACACTGTCAATACAGATGACAAACCACTTGTCACAGAACTGCTGTAAAGCTGTATAAAGTAAATAACCTATTTCTCAACTGAATACTTATTCTAACCATATTTTGAGTGGGTGGTAAACTCAGCCGCCTGTTTCTTAAGGACACCGAGTTCAACCGTATGATAATTTCAGTGGCTGCACTTTGTGGTGCTGTTAAATTATACTGGTATGCTGATATGATTTGTTCTAAGTCATTAATATTGATAACCAAATATAAGAAACACATCTTGCTATGATGCAAAACCTGGGTGTAGATAGTTGTAGATTAGTAAGAGGCTGCTGATTGTACATCTATCTGAAATAAATTCATTTCATAAAATAATAGAAAATCACTAGACAGTCTATATGGGAATTATTCACTAAGAACGGTCCAGTTGACACAAACCTTACATTTGCTGTATTCTAACGGGGCAAAACTCATTTGAACAAATCAGACACAGTATAATCTGACAAATCAGCCATATTAATAACTGCATGACTGAAACAAGTCAGTTGTCTAGCCTCATAAGCGATACTACAACGAGCTTCAGAGAGCTGCACTCGACAGATCCACCCAGCGTCTTCTTGTGATGACACGTTACACCTCTCGAACACACAGTGCGTCTCTGCATGCTGCTTTTGATCCATTTCAGAAGAGAATGGGAGGGAATCACGTAGGCAGCAGAGATTATCAGCTTGAGTGTGAGCAAAAGTGAAAGATCCACTTCTACTTGTGAAAAGGGTTTAATTTCTTAATTTAATGTTGACATATAAGACAGTGTTTGACTCTCGTGGACAATTTAGTTGCATTTTATTGTATAATATTCTACTCCATAAATTACTTTACAAAGGAAATTGTGAAAGGAAATTGGGTGTAGCTGAAATACTCTGCTCCACTGAAGCACAGGTATCATTTGAGATCATAAACTGTGGATAAAGATGGACGACAAGACTGCTCCACAAAAGTGAAGCCTGACTGTCTCAATCGCCACCTGGTGGCTGGCTGCAGTATAGGGCAAAGTACATTTCAAATAAAATTCTCTCAAAGATGGTTTCTATCATTTCAGGTAGTTCTTATCACACTAATGTCCAAATGTTCATTTCTCCCAGTAAGTTTGGTCATTTTGATTTTGATTGGTTGAGTGTGGCTATCGACGGGACCTGGCTATCACAGGCCACATCCCCCGATTGCAACTGCACAGACTCAGAATCAAAATGCGCAAGATGGCAGCATTCATATTCATAATTGGAATTATAAACAGTCTTTGAGATAGACGCAGCCATGTAAAGAACGGATGAGCCTTAACTTACCTGTAAATAGATCTGTGTGAGGTTGGACTCTCCAGTTTTTCTGTCAATCTCAAACTCCTCATAGAATCTGAAAAACAAGTGGATTGATACGATTCATTAAATAAACCTACATCTGAATTCCTGCTAAGGCGACACCGTGCCCTTGCTCCTCTCCTCGTTTTATTTTTTTTTCAATTATCTGATTGCCCCTAAATTGACCAAAACCAATGTAGACAATATCATTAAGGCAATGGAAGCTCATTTCTCTGAGGCAGATTGTGTTTGTAGATGTTGGTGAAAGACATATTTGGGACGTCTCAGTAGAGCTGAGCAGAGGGAACTGTTATGAGGCGTTGCTGAAGCGTGGCACGACGAACACAGAAGCAGTGACAGGCATCTCTCTTTTGTAACGCTTCACTTCCTCCAGGTGTCCTCGCACACAGCCAACGCAACCTGCCGTCTCTTGAGGGCGTGTGTGTGTGTGTGTGTGTGTGTCTGGGTGTATACGTGTCTACGTTTGTGTGTACGTCTGTCCAGGGCCCAGGTATGCAGCGCTGATTAAACCCCTGGCTAAGCGAAAAACACGCCCGGCTGCCAGTTCCAATGACCCTGAATACGCATATGGCTGTTTTGGGGAAAACAAATGGGCGGAAAATGGAATACACAAGCACAGCTGGTACAGAGGAGGAAGAGGAGGGGAGACAGTCAACTCATCCAGAGGAACACACAGCCGAACTATTCCACTGAGTCATCGGGAGAGAAGATTTTTATAGATTTTCTTCTGTGTCTGCTGTCGTGTATCTGGCTGCGTGTGTGTGTGGTACTACCTGCCGAGCATCTCAGAATTGTTGTAGACTGGGATGTTGGGTCTGAAGCTGCTGTTGTACGGCCCAAAGTGGCAGTTTGGTGCTCCGAACCATTCATCGAAACCATTTTCCAGAGGAAGGTGCTGTGGTCTGTGGCCCAGATGCCTGTGGTGACAAATGAAGAGCGCTCACTCACCGTGACGTCAGCGTGACTAAAGGATCACACGACATGTTTTTACATTATTAAATTTAGACCAGCACAACAAATCAAAAACACTTGTGGGACGGAATGATTTTCAAAAGCACAACGTACATATTTGGATTTTTTGGGGGGCTGCAGTTACAACCTTTAGGCCGTTGTTGGTTTCAATTCATCTTAGTGTTTTATCTAAGTCCAATTGCAGAGGCATGGATTTTGTTGGATACTGGGAGGTAACCTCTCACTGTGAGAATCAGGTCAAATGTAAGTTTGCTGGTGATATCAGACAGATGTTTCCTCGTTTTTAAAAAAAATTTTATAAGATCTTTCTCATGAGCTCTCGGTCTCTGCACAAAGATCTCCATACCGACAGAGAAGAAATGCAAATATCTGGACAATATATCAGGGACAAAAAATGTACAGTAGAAAAGTCTTGTATACAGTGGAAAATGGTCATTAAATTCTGCATCAGTGTTACAAATAGCAAAAATGCATCACCCTTAAACTGAAAACAACTAAATAAGTAAATATTCTATGTTTACATTCATTTGTTGTAAAGTACATTTGTTCGAGTACTGTACTTAACTGCCTTTTTGGAGAACTGTTTTATTTTTTCCTTCAGCACTTTTATAGACTTTATAGATTCTAATACACTACATTTCAAATGGAAACCCTGTACTTAAATATTTCGAATTATTCAAGATTATACACATAAGAAACATGAACAGTTTATGAAATATGATGCATTGTCATAGATTAGTAGGTGGCACGGTGTGGCAGTGGTTAGCACTGTCGTCTCACAGCAAAAATATTCACAGCACGAACCCAGTCATGAAAGACCGCAGAAGTGTGAATGCTCCAAATGAGGATGATGCATTACACATATGAGAGATATTAATGCTTTTAAATCAAAATACATTTATGTTTCCGTGAGGCTCGGCTGCACTCAGAGATTTGAATCCCAGGTCGTCCGGGGTCTTCATATATTGCTGCTATAAACTAAATTATCGGAATACCTCCTCCACCGCTGATTGAAACCTCCAGAAACCTCTAAAATCCTGGATTAAAGATGAGGAGCTCACCACTTTCCAACTATCTTGCTGACATAGCCCTTTTTCTTCAGCAAACGCGGTAACAAAATCTCATCCTTAGAGATTCCTCCCACTATCTCCTGCGGTGTGTATGCTAGAAAAAAAAATAAGGCAAAAAAAAAATGAGTGTACAAACTTTCCATTACTTCACTGCTCATTATAGGTAATGAGAAACTGGAAAGAAATTATTTTCAGCTGGATAATCAGAACAGACAGGATGAGACGGTACCGTTTCTGGCGTGAGCATTAGTGGTGTAGAAACCGTTTCTGACAGGCAGCCGACCGGTGAGAAGAGAAGCTCTGGCTGTGGTTAAAATTAAAAAAGGTAATTGGGAAAACACTGATTAGAATTTATGTGCTTTGATCAGAGTTCTCTTCAACTGTCAAACAAAAAAACAAGAGTTGATAATGCTCTTGCCCTGATTCGGACACAAACGCTCTATTTGGATAGCATTACACTAATTCAAAAAATTTAACATTTATTTATTCTTTGTTGTGGAAGCTAACAGAAATAAGTTCTGATATTTACATTAGGTTCTTTCAGCTTTTTTTTTTATTTCTATATCTACCAGACCAATACCGTTAATCGATCAACTGCTGTTAAAGGCTTTGAGTCAATTCAAGTACACTGCTCGAAAGAAATTAAGGGAACACTTAAATCACACATCAGATCTTGATGAATGAATTATTCAAGTTGAAAATCTTTACTGATGTACATTCTATAATTTGTTGAGAACAAAATTATGTAACAACGGTGAATGAAAAGCATGCAGGGCTGGATTTAAAATCATGCCGAAAATCTAAGAAAAAAACTGAAATCACAGGGAGATCCAACTTGGGGAACGAGGGGGCCAGTCAATGGCATCAATGCCTTCGTCATCAAGGAACTGCCTACACACTAGGGCATTGTCCTGCACCAGGAGGAACCCGGGGGCCACTGCACCAGCGTAAGGTCTGGCAATCTCTCTGAGGATTCCACCCCGGTACCTAACAGCAGTCAAGGTACCGTTGGCCATGACATGGAGGTCTGTGCGACCCTCCAAGGATAGGCCTCCCCAGACCATCACTGACCATCAGCCAAACTGGTCATGCTGGATGATCTTACAGGCGGCATAACGTTCACCACAGCTTTTCATAACCCGATGACAATGTTGAAAAAACGCCCTGTAGTGTTTTACCACACTTGTTGCTGACTCACATGGGGAACAGAGGGGGTTGGCGGTGTAGAAGTTTGGAAGGAGCATGCCCTGAGCTGCCATGGCATCCAGGTGGGGGGTCTCCTTAGAGGGCTGGCCCAACACCCCCAGGTCCCCCCAGCCCATCTGAAGACAAGTCCAACACACACACACACACACACACACAGAAAGACAAAAACACACACACACATAGAAAAACAAAAACACCACTGAGATAATGCAAGCAGGAAATACTACAGTACTACCTCAGACATGAAGAGGAAACAAATAACATCACAGACGAAGAAAAGATACAAACAGAGATGAACTCACATCATCCATGAGCATGATGATGATGTTTGGAGGTGAAACATTTGCCGTCTCTCCTGTTAACGAGCAACATATCAGAGCAGTGATGAGAGTCAGAGTTAGAACAGACATCACTCAGTCCTGCTGCTGCTGCAGTCACATGATCACCAGAAGGGAGGAAGTGCTTCCTTTTCACAGTAAAGTTTACACACGACACGGAACAGTGACGTCTGCTTGAATTAATTTGTTTTGTTATTATTATTAATTATATTTAACTTCATTGGTTTTTCTTGTGTTGACAAATGAGCGTAGCGGCGTCGCACGTTGCGCTGAAAAATAACCGTAAAAGTATTCCTTAGTTTTGGTGCATTAAGGGACTTTATGGAAATTTAGCGTGCAACATAAAAGTAAAGACAAAAGTAAAAAATATAGATCACCTAGCAAACAGTTTTAGTAGATCAGGTAATTCGTTTACATTGTTATTAAATGTATTATTTAAAACTCCAATTTACATTAAATAATATATAAAAATCCGAAATGTAACTTTATTCTCGCATTTACTATTGTCTGTGAACGCAGCGGGTCACGTGACAGGTTGTGACAGCTCAGAGGAGGAACTCCAACATGGCGGTGTGCATAGCAGTGATAGCTAAAGAGGTAACTGTCGTTTTTCATGTTAAATGTCTTATGTTTGATCCGCATACTGTTTTTTTTACGTTAAAAATGTTTGACACCTTCTACAATGTTCTCTGAATCAACTGTCAGTTTCCCGTGAGAGACGGAAAACGCCCCGCAGTGTAAAAAATGCACCAACAACAGAGCTAACAGCGTTAGCATAGTTAGCTGCTGCTACAGTTTAGTGGGTTTATGATGGTTTAGTGCGGGTGGTTTTAAAGGACGTGGTGCTTTAAATGGGTTCACAGTGTATTTATTGTGTTTCTGTACTTCGACCCGTGTCTTTTCTCCAGAACTACCCGCTGTACATCCGCAGTATGCCCACTCAGAATGAGCTGAAGTTCCACTACACAGTGCACACCTCTCTGGATGTGGTGGAGGAGAAGATCTCAGCTGTGGGCAAGTCTCTGGGAGACCAGAGGGAGCTGTACCTGGGTCTGCTCTACCCCACTGAGGACTACAAAGTGTATCCTCTGTTTATTAAATGTAGTCAGTCACTACTAGTGCTTAAAGTTTAATAAGATCATCTTTCTTTCGTGTTTGGTTGGACTGTGTCACGACCTGGCTCAAGTGGAGATCACACATGACTCATTACAGTTAAATAACTATATATTTAAAGGTTCAGTGTGTAAGATTTAGGTGAAAGGGATCTATTGGCAGAAATTGAATATACAAAAATTGCTATTGGTGTTTTCACTAGTGTGTGATCATCTAAATTGTATCTATAGTTGTGTTCTTTACCCTAGAATGGGCCCTTTATATTTAAATACTTTGTATTTACATCAGGAGTGGGTTCTTTCTACAGAGGCCACCAAGTTTTTTACAGAAGTCCAAACTGGACAAACTAAACCCCTTTTCTGTTTTTATGACAACTGAAGGGTAGTTGTCAGGGTAAGGTGAGAGGTATTCAGCTGCAACATGCAACTTCCCCACTAGATGTCACTAAATTCTACACACAGAACCTTTAAGTAACCTTAATTAAATATGCAGTCAGTTATCAGTAGTGTGGGTGTGCAAGAGTAAGGGAACATGTACATGTATAGGAAACTCAACTAAAATCAAACAAAACCATGTAACCCAGAGAGGAGAGAGAGGAGAGACTGACTGCCCAGGCAACTATACACCTATACATATAGATTGGCAGTCCCCCCCCCCCACTGGGCAACTGTTCAGATTGGCAAATGAACAGGAAATGGGCCTTTGGCGATGTCACATCCCCCTCCTTAACAGTGAGGAAATCCATGTACAGTTGTATGCAGTTTGGTAAATTGAACATTGATTTTTAGTCTTCTTACATTTATTTTATTTAATGATCTTTAAAAAAGAGGTAATTGTGGGAACTGGACAATTGTTTCCTTGACTTGTAAAATAGATATGGATATGTAACAAACTCCAAGGTGAAATTTGTTATTGTTGTGGACTCATCAAATACATCATTGCGGGACAATGAAATAAGAAGTGTAAGTTGATTCCATCGAGCACCAAAACACGTTTAAACAGTCAAGTGAGTTGTAATGTATGTCACATTGCTTATACAGTAGACCTCTTTATGCAAGTGCTGGATATAACACTGTAAATTCTAATTGATACATTATCGAAAATAGATTTCAACATGGATAAAGAGCTTTTGTTCTTTTTATCACTACAATCATCAGGGCAAATCGGTAATTCTGCCCTTTTACAAAAATCTTACAATCAACATTTAATACAAAAGACTAGAAAGCCTGGATTTATTGAGCTTGTATATCCACAGAACTTCTGACCACAATACAGTACATGTTAATCTCTTAGTGTAGTAATTTGACTCAACTGTCAGTTTAAAACAGTTTTATGAACATTCATCTTAACAGAAAACTGGTTGTTTTGAGTAATTCAGTGACTTTGTGATGGTTCTTTTCCAGATGTTCAGAAAATTGCACAACTCTTTTACTGATGTAATGTGCAACCCGTTTCACAATCCTGGGGACACCATTCAGTCCAAGTGAGTTTTGTCTTGCGAAACCTGTTATTGTTTAGTGGTTATTTTCATTACTTCTAATCGTTTTTTAACTCTTCTTCAGGGTCTTCGATGGAATTGTTTCAGGAATGATGGTGCAAACTGGCTGACGTCCCTTCCAACCCTTTCTGCTCAGCCGCCTCTGTACATAATACCCCATCTCTTTTGTTTACGTGTTGCCTCCAAATTTGAAATGTATAACTATATTAAATTTTGTTGTTGTTGCACATCACCACGTGTGTTTCATTTTACCACAAGTGGAGCAACAGTTCATTGTTTTATTTATTCACTTACATAGCAAAAGAAACAGTTATACATGGGGAGGCTTTATACTTTACATTGCAGGCAGCGACACAAAACATTCAGTTTATAAAAAACATTAAGAGATGCAACTGCATAACGATTTGAGGATTGTCCATGCATTCACAGCAACTTAAGCTTATATGCAACATTGCTGATCCCAGGTTTCCATTCTCCACTTCTGTAGTAACTGAAGACTGATGCAGGGGTTGAAAAGTCATTCTTGCTGTCCGTTCTGTGCCTGTCACATAATGCTTAACTCAGTAATGCCTGGAAATATTTGTCAAAATGATCATTTCTATGCACCCACTTGCGATGTAGGGTGTGGGTGGTGTTAGCGCTGCTGGGGGTAGTGTTGTCCACTCGACCCTTCCCCTAACTCCTCAGATGGTGGAGTGATAAGTAGAAGACATGGGTAACGTTTAGGCATCTGTTCATGGTAGTCCATGTGTCCCCACTGTCTCTTCCCCACTGAAGGGCCTCCGTAATAGGGGTGGGGCGTTTGATGTTGTGGCCTGGTTGACTGGTACCGGAACCTGCCTCGTGAGCTGTTGTGATATCTGGGGGGACGGTAGCCTCTTCCTCTTCCTCTGGTGTGACCTCCTCTGTGTCCTCCCCTGTCTGTGGTGCTGATGCCTGGCATATTGGTCCTTTTAGGCATTACCTGTGTGCCAAAGGAAACGTGTTACAGTTTAGGGTGAATATGTTTCAAAAGACTTGCTATTCAACAGCAATTGAACTGAAAAAAAAAAAAGTTGCAAAAACATGCAAAGAAACATAACTGGTTGCACTATCGCTGGCCTACAGTTTGCCTAAAGCTGAACGATTGGAACTGTTATTTAGTGTTAAATTATTCTAGTTGGGTTAGGTTTTATTATAGTTTAGTTAAGCAAGTTTGTTAAGTTTTGCACTCATTTATATTTGTGTATTTAAATAAAGTATACTTAAATCATGTAGTGTGATGCACCTCACCTTAAGGACTCTTCCTCTGAACAAGGTCTCATGCAAACCAATGGCACTCTGCACAGAGTCTTGATCAGTGAACTCAATGTAGGCAAAGCTGAGCAAGAGGGAAGAGAAAAGACAGACACAACAAATAAACTTGGATGTAAACACTTAAAGATGTGTTCTACAGTGGCAAAAAGTATTTTTTTTTAAACTGCAAAAGTTGAACCTACCCCTTGGGGTGGCCGGAGAAGCGGTCACACAGGATGGTTACTCGGTTCACAGGCCCACAGCCGTTGAAATGGATCTCTAACTCATCCGCAGTAGCTCCATAGTCTACCTGGGATTTGTTCAACAGTGCGTCAGATCCCAGTTGTGACAAACCATGCACAGTATGACAAAGGATGTACATGTCTTACATTTCCTACATAGACTGATCTGTTGTCAGCGTCTATCCTCTCCTCAGGAGTCATGTTGTAGAACGGTCCTGGGGAAGAAACAAAAACTAATGTATGCACTGCTTGCAATATATGAAAAAGTAGCATACAACTACTGCAGGTGAAATAAACAGTGATTACTTGAACCAGCATATCCATTTCTTGTGTCATCACTGACAATACAAATCAGAATATCCTTCCCCGATTGTATTTCTGTTCTGAGGAGGAACCAAAAAGAGAGGAAGCGAAGGGTGAAATGGATATGGAGACGCACACAGGCAGAAAATAGCCACAGGCAGCAAGGAGGACCCTTCTGCTTCTCTGGGGCTCACTGCTTCGTCTCATTGGGCAGTGATGAGGCACATGTGAGCGCTGTTTTGACCACAGTGAAGTGCCCCAGGTGTTGGCCAGATGGTGAACGACGCGCTTACCTCACCTGCCTGGAGGCTGCGATGCTACACACCTGGCTAAACATACGACGCCGAGGCTTCCCGAATTCAGAACCAGTGTTAAGCTGTGCACCAAACAAACCGTGAGATGGTTAAGGACTCTGCGGGCTGTCTCACCAGGCCGAGGGCTGCTGGTCAGTAGCTGCATCTCTGGTGCGTCACACCGCTCCTCGTCCTTCATTCTCTCCGTCTCTTCCTCCATCTCCAGCTCCTGAACCCTGGCCTTGATGGCCGCCAGCTCCTGAGACACAAGAACGTAAACAAGAACGTAAAGCCACTGGGGTACACCGAAGCTGCAGATGGGTGACAAATTAAAAAGAACCTGAATGACTGCAGAAACTTAAAGCACAATTCATGCTTCTGCATCGAAGCTACGTGCAAGTGAACCCTACACGTAGACATGTACCCTACACAGAGCCCTACGCTGTACCCTGACGTGCACCTCCCCAAAAACGTAACGCAGACCAAAGTAGCTGTGATTGGTCTGCTTGGTCCGACAGACTCGCCGCCTTTTGAATTGAGTTGAAGGAACGAACCCGGACGTCTTTTTGTTCGTAGCTGCTCTTTCATCAAGAGTTAATTTAATGAATGAATGAAGTGCATTTCATCAGATAACTTGAATTGGCCAGTTAAAGTTTCCCAGAAGTGTTCATCCCCTGGATACACTTGTTGTGAGTATACTATATCAGGTAGAGTATTGGAGTATTTGTATTTGGTTGGGCCCTGCGAGTATTTTTTGGTACTCCGCTGCAAGTATTTCGCTCCATGTTTACTATTTACAACACTTGTTGTCAAACTGATAAGAATGTTTTGCATGTTTCGCCCATTAGCACATTCACTTAAATTGTAGTGTGTTGAGCTCTCAGGGCCACCGTACATTTGCCTTTTTTGACTGCATTGAGAAAGATCATCATTGCATCCTTATCGGAGTGAAACACTTGTAAATGCATAAGAGTTATTTGAATGCTAAATATCTGTGCATCAGTCATGTTGTCCGGCCATACGAGGGTCATAGCCATCACCATAACCTGGCCACTACCCACATGGAGGTGGTCTGGGATTTCCGGGTAAGAGATGGGAGACAAGGTTTTCGACCATCTGTTATTTCAGAGCCTTCACTGCACAAGATGCAAATTTATAAAATCACACTACGACTTCACCCTGGAAATGCGGACATCCAGAGCACCTGACCGGCTCCATGACGACCATTCCTCCCGGCGTGCGGTGCGGGATGTGTCTCACTGATGTCTGCTCGCATTGTGATGTAACGCCACCACATTGTGTGCGGACATGACGGTCCCCTCCCCTCCCCTCCCCTCCCCTCCTCTCCTCTCCTCTCTCTGCTCCTCGGACTCGCGTGAAAAAAAAAAACAAACACACGCAGACGATCCCGGCACCTGCACATCCTCCGCCGACCCGCAGATACTCACAGGGTCCTCGGTGTAATGCTCCTCGATGGACTCGCCCTCCTCCAGGTAGCCGTACTCCAGATGATGTTCCGCCATGCTCACTGCTCAAACATGGCATCTGCGAGGAAGCACCGCAGCTCGCCCACCGACCACCGGAAATATGTCCTGCGGGGAAGAGACTGCTGTGGGACGGCACCTGATCACGCACAGATAATAGACATCACCTGTGTGTGCGTGTCATGACGCGCCGCTTTGATTGACAGGCGGAGAGCACGTGAGACACGCCGGAGGAGGGTGCCGCTCTCCCAGTGCCGCATCAGAGGGACCAGTGTTCCTGGGTGCCCCCCGCCCCAACCGCTTTGTGGCCAGTACCCCCACCCTGCCTTACGAGCAGGGTTGAGTCGGTAATAATAGAAATATGAATGTACCAACCTGATCCACGACGCTGCTGCAAAAAACGTAACTAAAGTGAAACATAAAGAAGAAAGTTGTAACTTTTGGTTGTGTTTTAAAAGTGGTCTATTGGGTTGGACTTCGTTGAGTTTTTCTGAGGGCTTACTTGCAGACAGGGAGGCACACGCAAACCACTAAAGCACGGAAGAAACAAATATTTTCTTGATCCAACGTACATGAGAACAGTTAAACCAAAACGCTTTACAATTAACATGCAGACACAGAAATACAGAAATAAATAAATGTAGGAATGTAAAAATGTACAAATGAATAAATAGATAAATAAATAAATAATAATAATAGATATATTTGAATTAATTAATGTATAAATGTGGAAATAAATAAATAATAGAAACTAGCAATAGATGAATAGCCTTTTTACCTCACCAAACTAGCTATTTTTCTTTCTTTATTCATGTATTTATTTTACTGAGTCATTTACCTTTTTCTTTATTTATTTCTTGTTTATACGTCGTTGATATTATTGGCGTGTTGATGACGTTTCGAACACGACACAGATGCGAAACTGGAGTAATACAAATATATCTCGGGATGACAAAGAGGAGCCCGACACGTAGAAGACGCAGACAAAGACGTCAACTTGAAAAGACGACGAGATCCGAGAGCTTTAGGTAATCAAAATGTAAAGAGTGCTAAACTAACAATGCATACTAAAATGGCCGGGGCTTATTTAACTCACTGCAGATTAGGTAATAACAGCTCGGAGGTATTAAAGGATTATTTTGCTCGATGTTAATGCAGAATTTTCTTTTGTAAGTTTGTGACATTATAGCTAACATCAGTTAAAAACATAAAATGAAACAGGCTATCATAGTGCTAGTGAGTTTGCGAGCTACTTCAAATATTTTAAATGTTAGCCAGGTGGCAACACGCCTGAAACTAATGTCAGCTGACAATTAGCAATATAGGCTAACATTTTCAGAACTAGGTAATATTTCAGAGTCTGTATAATTAATCCCTCTTTTGGGGACATCTCCAGTTCCTTTGGTTTACAATGTCTCTTATCAGCAAGATGTTAATTAACAGGCTAATTAGTCTTTGCAGACCAATGCTATCTTGCAGCCTATGATTTTATAGTAGAGCATTCATTTTTCATTTGCATTAATGCTGTGTATGCGTTCATTTACATAGGGTTAGGGGTGATCTTAAAACCACTTAAAACCATTTAAAAAGAATAATACTTTCTATATCAAGCAGTGTTCTGCTTATTTAGCAGAGATGTGGTGCAGATTTTGACTTCAGGCATTAAATTATTTCAAATTTGAAACCACTGGAAATAAGAAAAGAGTTCACTTTGTCACTTTGTGAAGATTATTCACCAAGCAAGTTTTTCCCCTTTTATTTCCCCCATAACTAAAATAATAAAATAATCATATTATTCCATTCTATCTCACAGTATATCCAGTTCTTTTAAGTCACTAATTAAGCTAAGATGTTTATACTCAGGAAGTATTCACCAAAACCTGCAACAGTTTAATGGCTGCACCATTCCATCAAATGGGAATATTCTAGATACCTTGTGCATCTCCTATTGTATCATATTGTATAAGCATGTTTGCTTTACATATATCTGACTCAAAGTTCAAGTTCAAATGAAATTTATATTAATCTTCATCTCAAATTTAAATATTAATTGGTTCAGAAGGAGATTTGTGTAACTGGTACATTTTGTATCAATATATATTTTTAGCATCTCTCAATGTGTTAATACTCTGACAATAAATTGAGGTATAAGACATGGTGTGGACTTGTTTGTGATCTCTAACGTATGATTAGTTGGTTTTTGACGATTGATTAAATGTTTCACAAGAGTATATGGGACTTTTAATGTTTGTGTTGTTCTTTAGAAATGAGAGAACTTAATTATATGACTTTCAAGGTTCACTTATGTGTTGTTGAACAGATCATTTTCCTTTTCTGAGTCTGCGACTCTTTCTGAATTTAAAGAAAAAAAGCAACCAGGGTAATGAATACTTAATTTCATGTTTTAATTACACTGTTACATTGTTCAACACAGACAATAACCTGAATTAGAATGTTTTACAGCTTCACACATCCAACAGAGCGAACAGTTAAAGAGTGGTATTAGCAACAGGGAGGAAAGCATGCAAGAAATAAATACAAATCAGAATTTAATTCTTCTGGCACAGTTTACTTCATCTAAAAACGGCAACATGACTTTCTGAAGAGGAAAATAAAACAAAAGAAGGAGAAAGATCTTCAAAGCGCCAACCTTTCCTACAGAAACTGATTTTTCTGTAATAATGTATTGCACAATACAGTATAGAATGCTTCCCTACACATAGAAAACCATAAACCTTTTTTCTGTTCATGTAAAGGTAAAAACAAGACCATCCTGAGCCATGGCTTTTGGGAAAACTAGTGCTGAATCCACTGTTATCTTTCTACTGTAGCTGTTCATCAGTGCCTGTTTCACAGGAAGGACGTGTCACCATCACATCAGACGAGCCTTGAAACTTCATTGGTAGAGTTAATGGTTCGGGTAGGGAAGGAACGAATGCCAACCTGCTAATATTCGTCTTCTCTAAACATGCGTTTTGCCCAAATCATGTACATAGTTGAACAAACAGAAAAGTGGCTGATGTGAAGTGTTTGGAGACCCTTGGATGGTACGAACGAAAAGCAGAGCCCTTATGAGTTTGCCATCTAAAATATCTTCACAGAGAAACGTACATGACACCTCGGCACCAATCTCATTTGTTTCATGACTGAACGAAGCTCACACCCAGCTGAGCGGAACATCGAATGGATCTTCGTCCGATCGGAGTCAGTGAAGGACAGATTTCCCTCTCCTCCCACTCACATTGGTGGGACGTGACGTTCTCGAATGCCGGGACACGAGACAAAAAACCTGAACCAAACTGAAACCTAAAGAAGAAAGTTGTAGCTTTTGGTTGTATTTTGGTCATTTAAAAGTGGTCTGTTGGGTTTGGCTTTGTCGGGTTTTTCTGAGGGCTTACTTGCAGACAAGGAGGCACATGCAAAGCTCTTAATTGAGTTGAATGGAACTGCCATTGAAGTGTTATTTAATGTGTTGTTTGATGTGGATATCATGCGTGAAACATGGTGTTTGACTGAACAAAGCTGTTGCTACATATTGCAAATCGATCTGCCAGGATAGTCTGTCTGGGATGTTTCATTAAAGCTCTGAAGGTTTCAAGTAGTTTGTACAGAGACACAAAGAAAAAGGATTTTTCTTCTTTTTTTTTTTTTTTTTACAAAAACACACACCACAAATACACACACACACACACACACACACACACGCACCCATCATGCATTCATTTTTATCTCTGCAAGGCTTTGTAACTGTAAGAACACGCAATCAGGAGGCTTTTTCCAAAGGAGAGGCCTCTATTGTTTTTACAGAAGCACTATTCAATACGTAGACAACAAGCGCTTTGATTGCTTGAATAGGAATTCTACACATTTCAAACTAGGCGCTTCCTTGAGCATGTTCTTCTCTCTTGTGCTCCGAGTGTGTGTATTTCAGACACTTTGGTTAACGGCTGTAATGGTGGTCTAACCTTATTATTTACGGTCTGTCGGTACACACACGGTGTCAAAGCCTACTATGGCAATGCAGAAGTACTTTGGTCTGTGCTTTTATTGGTTTTTGGACGACAAATGTACATGTCATGGTGGATTCTATGTGTCAGTTTGGTAACCTGCAGGTAACGTATTACTAAATTCCTGCAGCATCAGTTTGGTTAACGGGATGTCATCAAAAAGGTGAGGTTTTGGTGGGAGTAAATATTTGTTTCCACATCATGATGAATGACAGTTCCTTTCAACGCTCGTTATCAGACAGATTTGGATGATCGCTTTTTCAATGTGCACTTCCATGTCTGCGCTCAGTCCAGGTCAACCTCTCCTGGTGGTTAGCTGTATGGTCACAGGAGGTAGCTAGTGTGAGAGGGGGGGTCGTGTAGAGTGGTCTGTGGGACAGTCGTGGAAGAGGTGGACATTTGACGGAGGGAGGGGGGGAGGGCGACACAAAAAGGCTGAGATCAACACCACATTAGTTATGACACACACAAACAGTACAAAAATGCCACACAGAGATGCAGGGGTACCTTGCAGCTTATCTCATTTGAATGATATGTTTCACAGAGTCAACAAAAAGTTTGATCCATGTGTTGACAAATGAAAAAACATTATTTTTTTTCAAATTTGGTCCAAGTGTGTATGAGGCCAACCTTACGGATATACCATGATCATTTAAAGGCCTTGAGACTGTTTACAAGAGGGCGATCGTATTGCTCCAGCATGTGTGGAGGGCTAAAGAAAATCAAATAACCTAAACCTCCCTCAATCTCAAGTTGATATGCTCACTTGGCAAAAAAGAAAGCAACATTTCAATGGTTGGGTATCGAAATTAGCTTTAGAGTTTACTGTAGCTTAACACTGGCATTTCAAACCTACACTGATGGTTTGCCCTGCACCTTTGGGGGGGGGGGGGGGAACACAAACACACATACACACAAGTTGACGAGGACCAAGAGAGAGGGTCACTTGGAGAAAAAACAGAATGCTTGATTCGATATATCAAGTTTGACAGTTTCTGCATTTGGTGCAACTATTGAAAATGAGACACCACCTTTTTTTTGTTTTTTAAATATTGACCATACTGGGGTTTTCTAATTGATAGTAGGGTAAAACACACACAGTTGAGTCCCCTCCTGCAGGATGTAAACAGACCTGTGGTGGATGAAGCACATGACAACAGCTATTTATTTATTTCATTTTGTGTCAGAGTATTATATAATTTGGGTGATTTTCTTATTTTAAATTGTAAATTAAGGCCGAATTATTTAAAAAGAAATGTACAGGAAGTCCTGTCTTGTCTTGTCTTGTCCATCCACCCTAAATCTTTTTTCATCCATTTTCAGCAACATGCATCGTGGCCTTTTACGGAGCCACTCCGGGTGGTGTTACACTTTTGTTTACAAGTAAAATTGAAAGTGTTTAGCTTGAGAGAAAGAGAAAAAAAAAAAGAAATTGATAAATTCGAGAAACAAATGAACTGTGAGAAAATCATATTCTGGACATTAAACTTTAAAGGTTTCTGTTATTTGGCAAACACATTTTTGGACCTCTTTAAATACTATGTACATTCACATTAAGTTACTGATGTTACTTTAAATATATTTATATGTATCTATATTATATGACACCCTATGGGCAGTTGCTGAGGTTCCATTCAGTAGCTGAATTCTCTTCATATTGCACCTCCGTCCTCTCACTGTCTTACAATGCGAGCAATACAAAATATTCTACAAGAGGGGGTTTCATCTCGTCAATATAGATACAAGAAATCAAACAATAAGTACAATGTGAGACTTCCTCTCGTAAACGAGTGTCCTTGCTCTGACTTCACTGCTCAGCCCGAACTCAAAGGAGGAAAAGGAAAAACGGAACCGAAAACAAAGTCCATCTTTCTGGACACACACGAGGGCAGCACATGTGGACAATCAGCGACAAGAGACATTATCAAAAAAATGGAAAGAGGAACAATATCTACAAGCAGGTTTGAACCCTTCCCATGCGGCTGCCTCGGAGGCTCCGTCCGAAGCAGGCTGTGTGGTTAGGGAGCAAACGTGAGTCAAGTAGTCGGGGGGGAAGAGCATAGAAGGGGAGGTGTGGGGTGAGGGGAGGTAGAAAGAGAGAGGATAACCAAGTCTACACCACCCTTTTACTCGGCTCGTTCATCTGTTTATCATGCTTTGGAAAAGGAGGAAGCGAATGTAAAGGTAACAGCAATTCCTTTGAAATATCAAAAAAAACGATATAGAAACAATCTTCCCATACGTCTCTGTAGTACGCCATGCCTTCTTGGAAAATGTTTTCAATCTTGTTTTGAGGTTTTTTTGGCAGCTCCGTCGCCGCGCATCGACTCCCTTTGAGGCCGTGTAGCTTTTCCTGTCCTCTCTGTTACCATTCACAAAAAAAATCACACTGTGGCAGGGTTTTCTATTCGTCTCGTGAAGTCTTTCTCTTGTAGGCAAGTTCACAGCATTGTCCATGTTCACTAGTCGGGGCCATCACTGAGGAATCACTGTCCTTTTGTCGAGGCTGCAGGAGGCGGCTGCAGATCAAACCAAGTCACAGTTTTTTTTTGTTTTTTTTGTTTTTTTTGTCTATCTCTGGGTCCCGCTCTGCAGCTTCTCTGCAGCCTGGTCCTCTCAGGGCTGGCTTATCTGCTGAGGAGGTGATGTTGCTTTGCGTTTGGTTATGAGTGCTTCTCCTTATCGCTTACTTACTCACTTTGGCAGTGTAATACAAAGGTTTGGATCATGTTGTTTTTCATCTTTGAATTCATTTGGGTTCACAATGGTGCAGAGAGGTGAGTCCGGTGTAGATTTTCTTGGCTCGCTAGCAAGGTAGTTAGCAGTTTTAAAATTAATTTATTCTCATATCATTATTGTTGTCATCAGCATCACTATTATTCTTTAGTTAGAATATTTGGACTTTTCTTTATTTTTCCCTTAAAGCCAGAAAGAAACATTTAATAAATACTAAGCTGTGTTTCTGAGGAATTAATCGCATCACAGGTTTTTTTCCCCTTCCCATCATCCATTTGAAAAAAAGGTATTATGTTCCTTGCCTGTTTCCATTAGGACACTGGAGGAAAAGTGCCACATCAGTGAACTGTCTGGACTAGTAGTGCACATCTCAGGGCTGGGTACTGTTCTCTCATTGGTACTTAATTAAAGGGAAATCCTACCCAAGTGCTAATCGGCTTAGTCATCCCCCCGTCGATGTTGCCTTACTGCAGCCCTTGTCTTGTGTCCTTACATGGACACTATTTCCCATGCTTACATTACATCAAAGTTCATGTTCTCAGCAAACACATCTGATATGTTTCTGTTACAGAGATAGGAGACACTGCACTATTCATGCTTTACACTACACTGAACCCCAGGCTGGAATCTTTGAATGTGGTTGTGAAAAAGAGAAAAAGTATTTTTTGGGGGGGGGAGGTTACAAGAGTCTGTCATCAGGTAGTGAGAATATTTTCAGAAGAGCTTAGAGGGAAATGTGGGAGGAGGAAAGGGATCAGTGTGCAATGAAGATTCCTCAGTTTGGTTTTTGTGTGGAGTGTGGGCACTGTCGCATCAGTATGCAGAGAAGGGCCGAGGGTCAGGCGTCAGCGAGAGGTGGCCTCCAGGAGGGCGGGGGTGGCTGGAGTTGTGGAGCGAGAGGCACTGCTGGAACTGCTCTCCTTGGGGCTCGCAGAGACGCTTCCGCCGCCGCTGCCTGCCCCTCCCGCAATACTGCTCTGGCCTGCCAGGGTCAGGGGTCCTGGCGGGGTGCTCTCCGTGTGGGTGGGGGGCGCACCGGAGGATGCTGAGGAGCTGGAGGAGGGAGTGCCGAGGGGGACGCTGCTGCCCCCTGGCAGCCCCTGCAGGCCTTGACCACAGACGTGGTGGTGCTTCTCCCAGTCTTTGTGTTGGCAGAAGGAGCCGCAGTAGCGAGCCGTGTTGCAGCCGCTGCACGTCTCACTGGCTTTTCTCCCACAGTTCCAGCAGCTCTGTTGAGACAGTGGGGAGAGTGGGTTGATAAAAATAAGTCTCTTTCTTGTCCCAGGGTATCAGCAATCATTTTCAGTCTGACATGCACGACACATACTAATGTTAAACCATAAATAAATCATTATTATAAACTAGTTTCTTGGTCTGATCCTCGTTTTTTTTTCTGTAACTCTCTGCAGAGTGCTTTGATTTTAAAGCTGTGAGCACTGCACCAGCACCACTGGTTAGAGTAACCAGCAGGTGGTGGTCAACTGCTCTGTAATGGCCTCGGCTTGGCACTCTGCTCCAGCCATCTGGGTCCGTCTGCTTTTATTTACACAGACAACTGGACTGCTTCTGCTATAATGATGACAACCTGGTGCTGCACCAAACCCAGAGCAGCCAGCTGTGTGGATTACACAACACAAGATAGCCCAGATAGGTAAAACAGTGACAGAGATAGGAGTTAAAAAACCAGAGGAGAAAATGTGAGTAGAGGAAGTCTGTGATACTCACTTCACTGGAGTCCTCCTGTTGGTTGATGACTGTGATTGCATCCTCGGAGGCTTGCCTCTTGGCCTCGGCCAGCGCCCTCTCCATTTTAGAGCGCTCGGCTGAAATCATCTCATGAGCCTTCCTCTCGGCGTCCGACACCGCTTTCTGCAGCTCTGACATCGCCTGTCGCTTCACCTCATTCACGGCCTCCTCTACAAGAGAGAGAGAGAGAAAGAGAGAGAGAGGTGTGTTAGTGCCTGTGACCGTCGTCTCATCCTGCCTGCTCTGTCATCCTTTATTAAGGCCCTTTAAGCTGCCATCTTGTTGCAGCTCAGCGAACAGATGTACATCATCCAAGATTTAAAACTTTCTGCCAGAAAAGGGAAACAGCCAGACTTCAATAATTAATTCAAACACGTCTGGCCACAATCATTTTCAGTGTTGACAACAGCAGATGTCTCCGGAGTTTTGTCGCCAACTTGGCTGTTCATCCAACATCCTGGGATTCCCTAGTTCGCGTGATTGTCGTCTTGTCATGAGAATTGTTTTAAGAGAACATGTGAGACAGAGTTAAACAGTGATGGGAATCATTTCCCCAGCAGTAGACATGAATATCTCCACTGCAGGGCTCCCTGCATAGTAGATATTCTTCATCTCGGGGCCCTCTGTTCATCCAGCACAAGCACAAGCTGTATGAGTGAGGAGGCTGTGTTTTTACAACAGGCAGGTGTGTAGACTCCTTTTCCAGATGGCAGTCGAAAATAGAAACTTCCCGCAGAGGCAGGAGTGATTACATTTTGCCATCTTTCATTATTGGCCTCACGGTGCACAACAATTTCTCGCAGGTCTTTTTATACCTGAGAAATAGGTTGAAAACATACACTATTTATTAATCAAACGCTAATGGGGTGTGTCTTGATCACAAGACACGGATTCCCCCTACAGTATCATTTTCTTCTGCCATCTATGACAGTAACGCTTTTAAAGATTAAATGATTCTTTTCTCCCTCCTGCTCCACCTCCTCCAGATGTGCCATGTAGACAGTAGTGGCCCCCAGGATGATGTGTTAGCCCGACCGAGATGGAGGTGAGACTGATATTGTTCCCTCCGCTGCTCGTTTTCCTTCAGTCAGTGTTTGTTTGAAAGAAAACTCATAAATATCTGTCATTTTTCCTTGCAGCCCCACTCTCCTCCACAAAAAGACAGGGGAGCAGGGGGGGGGGCCTTATCCAGTCGTAGCTGTGTGTATATGCACATGTCAGTGTTTGATTCCTATGCTTTTTAAGCCAAAAAAGTTAGTTTTCTGTCAATCCTGTCAACACACTGTCTCTGTACCTGCCCCCATCCTCCCTCTACCTTCATCCTTCATTTCATTTGTACTCTTTTTTCCCCCCTCATACCCCTCCTCCTCCTCTTTCTTCTTTCCCCTTGCAAACAATATCTGCATTATCCCAGGCTTCTCAATTATCTGGCCTAATGCATGCACCACTAAGATTAGTTTGCAAATTTAATTAATTCTTATCAAGGAGACTGCACAGCAGATGCTGGGGCAATTAGCACTTAATGGAAAACACGGGGGCAGCAATATTAACGTTTTAATTCCACAGGGATTTGGCAAGTCCCTGAAACGTGTTATTTCTGTCTGCCTTTTCACACTTCAGATCTTATTTTTTCAAAAGCACCGCAGTCTCTCAACCTGAACCAGACCAGCGAATACGTGTGTAGTTTTTAATTAAAAGCAGGAGGTGCGGCAGCTACATCGGGCCGACTACCCAGCTCGCCGAGATAGAGGTGACACGTAAACACACACAAACACTACAGAGGTGAGATGTCGGGAGATGCGTTACTCACCCTGCTTGTTTTGGAGGTGCTTTAGTGCTGGGGAGAGCGGGATGCTTGTAGTTCCTGTATGAAAAACAACTGCAATTAAAAGAGTGTTTTTTTCCCCTGCTGGTGAAAATGCAGCACAGTATTTTGCCAACAGCAGCAGCATCTCAGCTCCGCAGGGTATTGGAGTATGACTGCAACATAATAGCGCTGGGACTGGTGGTGGAACAAGGGCTGAGTCAGGTGACTCCTGGGATGGGCTCTATCTAACATGCAGTATACGAGAAGGCCCAGACAGTGCAACACTCCCAGCTGCTTTCAATTTCTCTACAGAATGAGTGGAAAATAATCACCATGGTTCAGATTTGTTTGTCTGTATCGATAAATGTCTCTATTTGATGCACTCCAGGGATATATTTTACGTTCCGTGCACGGGGCTAGAAAGCAAAATTGAAAGAGAGGTGTAAAAACTTGAGAGCGTGTGTGTGTCTCAGGACAATGGAGACAAGTTGCGCTCCAACTTGTGCTGCTCTGCTGCGGCAAGCCTTGGGCCGGATGACTGCATTTTCACTGCAGCTTTAACTGCAGTGGCCTTTCATAATGGTGACTGATGGAGGGCGTCTTGCCCGATAATGACACGGTGTCTCCAATCCTCTGGCCTGATGGACCTACGGCTGTTAGAGCTCTTTTCTGTGTGTCTCGGTAGCCAGGGCGAGGGCCACGAAGACTGATGGCGGTGATTGTGTGTGTGTTTTGTTCGTCTGTGTGTGAGGTCAATTAGGAAGACAGTAAGGAAAAAGGGGGAAATGTTGGCTCTTACCGGCTTTCCTCCAGATTTCCTCTGGCAGGTATCCTGAGGGAGGCCTGTGTAAGAAGTCTCGGTGGATCTCTGAAACACACACATGCGGGGCACACACTGAGTCTCAAATACACACACACGGTGACAGACACACACAAACCTCCCCTATAGTTTCCAGGTTTCAATTTGGAATCAATAAAAACTTTGCATGGCAACATCAGTAACTAAGCTGTCGATAAACTTTTCCATCCATGTCTGGGAAGGAAAGGGAGTTAGAAGTGGCTACAAATCTTAATTATGAATGAGCATGCAGGAAACGTTAGGCTGGAATCAGTTGTTTAAAGATCCGGGATGTTGCAGCTAATGTTGTATTGCTTCACACTATGAGCTAGAATTTGTAAATTTGGAGAAAAACCGGATCATCTCACTGACGTGCGTGTGTTTGTCTACCTGTCTGTCTGCCCGTCTGCCTTTCGACAGCCGAGGGAGTTCCTATGGGCAGTGGCTCGCTGCCGCTAGCTGTGTTGGAGGAGGAGTTGTGGTGAGGAGTAGGAGGAGGAAGAGGAGGAGGAGGAAGGCAGTGCTGTCCGTTGCTCCCACCTTTTTTCATCTCCTCCACGTCGCTGTAGCGCCGAATCCAGTGGTTCATCTCCTCCCGGTCGGCCTCCTGGCAGCGGCGCAGCACCGTCAGAGAGCGGCGCGTCTTCTCCACCATGTCCATGATGCAGTTCAGGAGCTGAAATGGGACACCATCGAGGATAAGCTGAAGCAATGGTAAAGTTTAAATTCAGAATTAAATAGAAAATAACTAAAACTCCAGCAGTAGACTTTATGAAATGAACATCAAACATCATAAATCCGGATGAACAAATCTGATTCTACAGGAACAAGTTACTTTTGGAACCACTGTGCTTATGTGTGAATCTACGCACTATTTCAATCTGCCCCAAAACACATACCACCCAGCAGATGTTGTGTGTCTGTGTGCAACTATGTGTCACTGTCTGTGCCAATCGGTTCATGAATCGTGTGTTTGTCAGTGATTTCCAGTGTCTTTAGAGTCTCGATAAATTAACAGCTGGACTGCTGATGAAATAGTTGAGCCAATTCCTTCCACCCTTCTGCTCCGCTCCCTGCCAGCTCAGCAGATTTACTCTGCTTCCTCTCCATGCACCCACTGTTGTAAACAATGTCAAATTTTTTTTTTATTCCACAGCGCCCTGTGTTTCCAGACCTGGGCCCGCTCTTCTAAATGGGTTTAGCATGGTTAACATTCAATCCATATCATTAATTTCCATTCATCTTTGCATCTCTCTCTGTCTATTTTTTCCCCCCTCCGTCTCCCTCCCGCCTTCCTCCATCCCTCCCTCCCCTCGGAGTTCGCTATATTTATTTCAGTGAAGTGTTTCTAATTTGGCTGGGGTCCAGGCCTGGCCGGTTCTCTCCATGACTGCAGCTCTTGTCTCAGCTGCTCTCCCCAGCTGGAGCTGCTCTCTGCTGGGTCCTGAGCTCCATCTGGGGCCCTGTTTCTGTGCGTGTGTGTCTGTATCTAGTATACATGATTTTTGTCTACATGGAGCTGGGTGCCAGGAAGCCAGATAGGTGTCTGTGTGTTGTTAGTCCATCACACTGGCGTGAACCTCATAAGGTCGGCTGTCCCTCATCTGTTAACTCAAATGGAACGAGGGATTCTCCATCTGTCATCAGTTCCTGTTTCTGTTATCTAAACTCCATCTTTACTAAAACTAGCTTCAACCAACTACTGACCTTCCTGGCTCTCTTTTCTCCCAACAGCGTTATGATGTACATGATTTAAACAAAGAGGCGGCTGACGTTAAACATGGCTGCAAACTCTGATACGTACATTATCAAGGTGCTTCCATTCCTCTGCCCACTCTCTGTCTGTCAGACGGTGGTCGATCACCTCCTCTTGGCGAGCGCCGTGCACTGCTGCAACAAAATCACACGGGACAAATCTCTGTTAGGATCATGTACAGAACACTTTACACTGTAGTATTACCTGAGCAGAACAGTCCACGTTGGATATATAATGATGTGTGCAGTTGACAAAAGGAAGCTTCCCTACTGCATTTCTGATTTCTTCAGAAACCTGAACCTGGCCCAGGTGTTAGCATTTTGTACCACATTATAGTTATCTTTTCTATTCTTTTATTTTATTTTAACTTATTTCATTTTATTTTATCTTATCTTATTTTGTTGTATGGCACTTTGGTCAACTGCAATTCTTTTAAAATGTGCTATATGAATCCGTCAGCCTCTCAAGTGTTTAACATACAGACTTGGTAGGGTTTAATGCTTAATTCATCCACATAATAAACTAATACATGTTTGCAGACTTGTTATTAGTAACTGTGTACGTATGTGTCATATGTTGTCTGTGGCTTAGAGGAATTTAATTTTGGTGTATTGTTTGTAGTATATTCCTCGTTACTTTTTGCTGCATGCATTGTAATATAAAGCACATCGAAAACCTTGAGAACTCACACTAAATGGGATGAGACTTAAAGGTAGAAACTCAGGTGTCCATATACATGAGCCTCGTGTGAGACCGTTCGTCTAACAATTGATCTCTTTCCTTCTGGGAAAGCAGACGGAAGGCATATATGGTTGCCACAGTTGTACCACACAGGCATGTACGGCTGTGGGCTTTATATAGATGCACCGCCACAAGGATTATCACACCGGACTGACAACTGGCCTTTGTTCATCACATACACCCCACTGACATATGCACGGGGCCACTCAGCGTTGACAATATAAGTGTAACCTACGTGACCGTGGATGTTTGTAACCGTGTGATCGCTGCTCTACCTGTCTGCCGATGCCTGTCTCGAGCGTCGCGGTGTTCGTTGTGTCTGTAAGCGTCTCTATACTGGTGCGCCAGGGCCATGTCTTCTAGGCGGTAGTGCTGGGGTCCCATTTGGGGGTTGGGCGGGTGGGGCAGGCCGTTGGGAGGGTGCGTGGGGAGGCCGTTAGGAGGTGGGTGAGCAGGAAGGCCCGTGCTGGGGCTGAAGCGTTGGCTGGGGCTGATGGTGCAGGGCCTCTTAGCGAGGTGCTCTGGGTGCATGCCATCCCTCTCTGAGCTGTCTTTGGTCCTGAAGAGGAGGACAAGGGAGAGGATTAAAACATGACAGAATGGTCAAATATACAGTACACCTCGACCAGAAATGAATATTGCCATGGCTTACTATCATACTAATTAATGTGGCCACAAATTTTTAGGAGCTTGCAAATTAAAAATGCTTTAAAGAGTGTTTTTTGAATTAAAGAAATTCAAGCTCTGAAGGAGAATAATTCGGCACCACATAGTAAACAGTATGAAAAAGCAGAGGCCATGCAAACTACTGTGTCAAAGACATGACATATACAATGCAGAATTTTAAATCGTAAGAGGAAAGTTGAAGGCCTGAATTGTTTTTCCAGCAGTGCAGTGCAGTTATATTACGATTAACAACATAACAGATCCTTGTTGCACGATTCCATGTTCACTTGCCTAGAAGTAATGGCCTTGCACAGCCATGCTACATCTCAGAAGCTCTGTTTCCATTACCACATTTACCAGTATTGCACAAATCCAATAAACAATTCAGCTGCTTTTTTTATTTCAACCAGTCAGAGGTTGTTCTGAGGTTAAAGCCACCAAAAAATCTGCAACTGCGTGGCTCCTTTCTCACCCCAGTTTTATTCTAAAACTGATTTTTGACACCGTGTTAATGTCTGGAGGAAGAAAATTTACTTTTGAAAAAACCTACTTCATCTTTCCCCAGCTAGTTCATCCATGGCTGTGCCAGACCGCAATGAGTAATGTGAAAACTGGATGGTTTTGCCAGGCTGAATGTGCATTTCTGGTGTATTACTTCATAGTTCAGGAAAACATGCCCCAGAAAGGACCTGAATGCCCTCAACATCAAATCAAGATATATACACACATCATGAATCACATATCTGTTTATGTGTTTGCAATTTGCTGGTATTGCCAACATTACCAGTGCAGAGTATCTGTATATCTGGGAAACCAGTCAAGATAAGAGTAGCGCCAAATTATGATGCACGAAGAAAACTCAGACGTGGAAATTATCAGCTGTGCTCCAACTTTGCACAAATGAAGACAAATTCTAAGAGTCAGGATGTGTCCTCAGCTGCACCTCTACATGCAAAAAAAGAGCTGCGATATGATGTAGTGACGCAAGTATGATGTAACTACAC